>NC_062256.1:12500-312500 GCF_905475465.1 Pieris napi
ACCACCCCACCGGTGTGAGACCTCAGGTCCCGAAGAGCATCTAGCGTCGACCGACCCGCCCGAAAGCCGTACTGTGCCTCGCTCAGATCCGGCCCCTCAACAGAGAGGTGCCGGCACAACCGAGACGCCACGACCCACTCCAGCGCCTTGCCCGCCTCGTCCAAAAGGACAATAGGGCGGTAAGCCGCCGAACTGTCCGCCGGGCGGTCCTCCTTCCGCACGAGACACAGTCGTCCCGTCTTCCAAGCCACCGGGAACCGTCCACCGCGCAAACACGCGGTGTACAACTCCCGGACGGAGACCTCCATATGAGGGAGGACTACTGCCAGGACACGCGCATGCACACCATCCGGGCCAGGTGCTTTCTTGCGGGCTTTGAGACGGGTAAGGATAGCCTCCATCTCTATATCAGAGACTTCCGGAGCTATCCCTTCCTCTCCGCCCGCCACATCCCCCACAGACGCCGCCATATTCAGAGGGATAGTGTCAGAAGGCAAAGGAAACAGATCCGCCACCACCCGCTTCAGGAAGGTCGGTTCCAGACTCTCCACGAGAGGCATCCCCGTACCTTTCAGCCTCTTACGAGCCGATCGGTAGGGGCGCCCCCATGGATCATCATTCAACCCCCGAAGCATCTCCTGATGAGTCCTTTCCTTTGCCTCACAGATAGCCCCCTGGAGAGCCTTCTTGCGATCATTATAGATCAACCGAAGGCCCTCCGTGACATTGGGGCTATCTCCCCTCCTCCGGCGGCTCCTGTAGTAGGCCCTTCTGGCCTCACCACATGCGCCTCGGAGATTGCCAATCTCCGATGTCCACCAGTAGACCGCTCTCCTCCCCTTCGGCGGCCTCCATTTGGGCATTGCCGCATCCGACACCCTTCGGAGACTTAGGCTCAGTCTGCCAGCTCCTTCATCTACATCCAGAACACCAGTGGGCGCACACCACCCCTCGACAATTGCCACCTCCTGCGCAATCTGACGGTCCAGTCGGCCTATGGACCAGCGAGGAAATCTCATCCGAGTCTGCCCCCGCACATCCCACCTCATCGAAGTGGAGACCCACATCTGGATATAACGATGATCAGATAGGGTCTCCACTCCGTCCAGCACAGTCCATGCCGTCGTTACCCGGGCCGCCGCCGCAGAAGCAAGGGTCACATCCACCCTTGAACTGCCCTGTGGGCGGACACAGGTGGGCTCCGTTCCCTCGTTTAAGAATACGAGGCCCAACTCCGCCGCCCACTCCTCCAGAACCGGGCCCCTCCGACACGACACCCTGTCACCCCAGGTGGGAGACCTCGCATTAAGGTCTCCCATGAGGATAAGGGGCCGCGGAAGAGCCCCCCGTATGGCCAGGCCCATGGCATCAAGGAAACCCTCGAAATGGCTCAGACGCTCATTGGGGGAAAAATACGCTCCGACGAACGTCCATTCCCCCCAATCAGCCAGAACAAACCCAGAACCTCTCTCTCTTAGAGAGAGAGGAGGTCCATGCGGCCGAGCAATCACAGCCGCATCACCTCGAAGGTCCCCCACCCATGAGCTCTGTCGCGACACATAGTAGGGCTCAGTAACAACGGCCGCCATCACCCCCCACTCCGCCATCGACTGCAGGAACAAGTCCTGAGCCGCAGCGGAGCGCCTTAAATTCCCCTGAAGGAGGCTAGTAAAGCTGTCAGACATTTTATTTGTTTGACAGCTCTACACCAACCTCCATGGGAGCATTCCCCACCACCGTGCTGGACGCTACAGGGGCACACGGGGCCCCCCTCCGCCTTGGAGGGTTGCAGGCCCTACCCCCCATTTTGTGGTCTGCCGGCTTCCCAGCCGCTGAGCAGACCACACAATGCAGCTCTTTCGAGCTGCACTCATGGGCCTTGTGACCTACAACCCCACATCTAAAGCACGCCTCCGCCATGTCCACCGCCGAGGTACAGGTGACCCGCACGTGACCAAACTCCTGGCACTTAAAGCACCTCAAAGGGCGATCCTCTCGGATTTCAACCCGACAGGAGCTCCACCCAATGAGGAGCTTTCCTTGGCACACTTTCTCGGCGGCGGCGACCGGACACAGGAGGAACATCTCCCCCAAGCCCCGTATCCCACGCCTCCAAATCTTACCTGGCTTGATCGCTTCAGCCAGGCACCCACCCATGGCAGCCACCGCCTCCGTCACATCCCTCTCAGTGATGCTGTCGTCGAGGTCCCGAATAAGGAGGTCCGCACATTTGACGGGCCTCCCCACCAAGGCCTCCTCCGACAGCACCACACGAAGCCTAGCCGCCAGGGCATCAGCCTTCTCCTCCCTGTCAACCCCCGGCACCTCCAGCATCCGAGCTCCCGTTGCTGTTAGCCGGATGCTGATACTTGCGATACCAATCTCAGCCAGGCTAATACCATTTCTGGCCTTGGTTAACACGTCGGCATACGTCACCCCCCGCTCCACCGCCTCCCTCCGCAATGTGATGACCACTGCGGAAGTTTTCGGCGGAGTGAGCGAAGGCTGCACCCTGACAGACCGCCCAGCC
This sequence comes from Pieris napi, assembly GCF_905475465.1. Taxonomy (NCBI): domain Eukaryota; kingdom Metazoa; phylum Arthropoda; class Insecta; order Lepidoptera; family Pieridae; genus Pieris; species Pieris napi. Next base: position 15,031 of record NC_062256.1, read on the forward strand.
GAGGGCCCTGCGCCGTGACCCACTCCATGGTCCTGTGCCTGGCCCACACGGCCACTTCCCCCACTCACAGGGGGAAGGACCGGCGCAGCGGGAGAACCACTCTTCTTCCCCTTTCCTTTTCCCTTCTTCTTTTTTTTGGTGACGGTCGCCCAGCTTCCGTCACCAGGACCCCCAGAGCCCTGGGGCCCCAAAAGACCTGGGGCCTCCGGGACTCTGCTCCCCTCAAAAACTTCGGGGCCCTGGGTCCCCACCACATTCGGAGCCACCGTGCCCCGACCCCCCAATGAACCCTCACGGGTCCTTGAGCCCTGGGGCCCCGTTAAATTCGGGGCCCCCGGGCCCCCCCTCTCTACAAAACGCTCGGGGTTCTGACTACGGGCCGATGCCGCCAGCGGAGGACGCAGCACAGGCTCAGGGAGGAGCCTGTCCCCAATCCCCGCAAGCTTGGCATCCAACATGCCCCCAACAGCCCGCATCACATCCCCCATAAGATTCTCCCTCACCCCGTCCAAAAGCCCCTCCATCATTTGACGGAGGGCATCTGGAGTGGAGGGACCCTCCACCGACACGGAGTGTCCCTTTGCCTGCGCAAAGTGCGCAGTGCGTTCATTAAAATCCCTCCTAAGGGCCGCAAGCTCCAGACCCAGGTCTTTTACCTGGGCCCTCAGGCGAACATTGTCTCTTTGGAGACGCCTATCCTCATCCCCCCTGAGGCATCTGTCGGCGAGATCCTCCACCATCTCGCCCATATCTTTCGCCGCAACCTTTAGGTCGCGCACAAACTTACCTTTAAGGTTGCCCGACTTCACCGCAATCTCTATGATTTGGTGAACCCGGGCAGCCGACTTCTCCTTGATCTCAGGAACCCCCAAGAGAACCACTGCGTCCTCGTAATCCTCCCATGATGAGAGGGGCCCGTCCGGAGCCTTCACTGAGCTTGCTGAGGCCCCATCCTGTAAATGGCCCCCAGCACCACGCTTTTCCTCTCCAGGGAGAGGCCAGGCCTCAAGATCCCGCAACTCACTCTGCGCCACCTCCAAACCCACCACATGAGAAGCCGCCTTTTTTGGTGGCTTACCCTTGGCAGGTGGAGAAGATGGAGAAGAACTTCCCTTCCCATCCCGCCCTGGGCTCTTAGCATGACCCCGCTTTCTAAAACAAGTGCCAATAGGCACATCGTCGTCACTATCGGACGACGACGGAAACCTCCCCATAATCCTCCTCATCAATGAAGATGCATGTATGAAATGGATGAATACAATGAAATAATATAAATAATATAATACACCACACAAAACTAAATTAAATTAAGATTAACTCTAACTCAAAATCAAAATCAAAATTAAAATTAAAATTAAAATTAAAATTAAAATTAAAATTAAAATTAAAATTAAAATTAAAATTAAAATTAGACTTAAAATTAAATATAATGTCTTAATCCACTTCGGTGTAAATCTTCCACGTTCACTCACTGCGGTGTGAGAGACGTCCGCCAACACCGACGCGTCACAGCGCCTCACTTGACACCAAATTTACGACAAGATGGCGTCGTATATTGTAACATAAATGATGAATGATGCTAACATCAATATCTCAGCCCTCCCTGCTCCAAACCAGACTATGTTGATACCAATCAAACCGCCTTATTGAGACGAAGGCGATGGTTATCTCTTCTAGGTCATCAGACCACCCTCCGAAATAATATGGTTTAAAAACCAACTCAAAACTAAAAGTAATTTTTTAGCCAACTCTGTGAGCCGATTTTAAAAATAAAAGTACTCACATAGTCACTGCAATCCAACACATAGAATAAGTTCTAAAAACTTATACGTCGTCACGACAAAAACAACACAAACACACCGGGTCAATTTCCCACTCACTTATGCCTTGTAGTTATTAATGTTTATAACTTACAAGGTTCACATACACATCAAAATGATCAGTATTAATTCCTGAATCTTATGAAACCATTCACAAAATTATCAGACACAAAAATCCCACATAGGATTTTTATAGCCGCGGAGCGAACGAAAACGCAGTTGCCGCTACGACAGCTCGACGCGTACTAAAAGGAATGTTGAATTACTTAACCACTTGTAATTGCCATCCTCACACAGGAGTATCGATATAGTTGGGTGCCCACTGCACACTATAGAATCTCAACTGTGCCCACTATGTACGGTTTAAACACTCGCCCGGCACCGTACAGCCCTACCAAAGGCCGAGAATAAATATAAATTTACACTCGGACCGGGAATCGAACCCGGAACCTCACACCCACCACGGTCACATACAAAGCCGCTTGGCTATGAGGCCCTTAAAAAGGAATGTCCAATTACTTAACCACTTGTAATTGCCACCCTCGGCCTAGAGCGTATTGCTACGTTCTAAGCCTACACAGGAGTATCGATATAGTTGGGTGCCCACTGCACACTATAGAATCTCAACTGTGCCCACTATGTACGGTTTAAACACTCGCCCGGCACCGTACAGCCCTACCAAAGGCCGAGAATAAATATAAATTTACACTCGGACCGGGAATCGAACCCGGAACCTCACACCCACCACGGTCACATACAAAGCCGCTTGGCTATGAGGCCCTTAAAAAGGAATGTTGAATTACTTAACCACTTGTAATTGCCATCCTCACACAGGAGTATCGATATAGTTGGGTGCCCACTGCACACTATAGAATCTCAACTGTGCCCACTATGTACGGTTTAAACACTCGCCCGGCACCGTACAGCCCTACCAAAGGCCGAGAATAAATATAAATTTACACTCGGACCGGGAATCGAACCCGGAACCTCACACCCACCACGGTCACATACAAAGCCGCTTGGCTATGAGGCCCTTAACCTAACCTAACCTAACCTAACCTAACCTAACCTAACCTAACCTAACCTAACCTAACCTAACCTAACCTAACCTAACCTAACCTAACCTAACCTAACCTAACCTAACCTAACCTAACCTAACCTAACCTAACCTAACCTAACCTAACCTAACCTAACCTAACCTAACCTAACCTAACCTAACCTAACCTAACCTAACCTAACCTAACCTAACCTAACCTAACCTAACCTAACCTAACCTAACCTAACCTAACCTAACCTAACCTAACCTAACCTAACCTAACCTAACCTAACCTAACCTAACCTAACCTAACCTAACCTAACCTAACCTAACCTAACCTAACCTAACCTAACCTAACCTAACCTAACCTAACCTAACCTAACCTAACCTAACCTAACCTAACCTAACCTAACCTAACCTAACCTAACCTAACCTAACCTAACCTAACCTAACCTAACCTAACCTAACCTAACCTAACCTAACCTAACCTAACCTAACCTAACCTAACCTAACCTAACCTAACCTAACCTAACCTAACCTAACCTAACCTAACCTAACCTAACCTAACCTAACCTAACCTAACCTAACCTAACCTAACCTAACCTAACCTAACCTAACCTAACCTAACCTAACCTAACCTAACCTAACCTAACCTAACCTAACCTAACCTAACCTAACCTAACCTAACCTAACCTAACCTAACCTAACCTAACCTAACCTAACCTAACCTAACCTAACCTAACCTAACCTAACCTAACCTAACCTAACCTAACCTAACCTAACCTAACCTAACCTAACCTAACCTAACCTAACCTAACCTAACCTAACCTAACCTAACCTAACCTAACCTAACCTAACCTAACCTAACCTAACCTAACCTAACCTAACCTAACCTAACCTAACCTAACCTAACCTAACCTAACCTAACCTAACCTAACCTAACCTAACCTAACCTAACCTAACCTAACCTAACCTAACCTAACCTAACCTAACCTAACCTAACCTAACCTAACCTAACCTAACCTAACCTAACCTAACCTAACCTAACCTAACCTAACCTAACCTAACCTAACCTAACCTAACCTAACCTAACCTAACCTAACCTAACCTAACCTAACCTAACCTAACCTAACCTAACCTAACCTAACCTAACCTAACCTAACCTAACCTAACCTAACCTAACCTAACCTAACCTAACCTAACCTAACCTAACCTAACCTAACCTAACCTAACCTAACCTAACCTAACCTAACCTAACCTAACCTAACCTAACCTAACCTAACCTAACCTAACCTAACCTAACCTAACCTAACCTAACCTAACCTAACCTAACCTAACCTAACCTAACCTAACCTAACCTAACCTAACCTAACCTAACCTAACCTAACCTAACCTAACCTAACCTAACCTAACCTAACCTAACCTAACCTAACCTAACCTAACCTAACCTAACCTAACCTAACCTAACCTAACCTAACCTAACCTAACCTAACCTAACCTAACCTAACCTAACCTAACCTAACCTAACCTAACCTAACCTAACCTAACCTAACCTAACCTAACCTAACCTAACCTAACCTAACCTAACCTAACCTAACCTAACCTAACCTAACCTAACCTAACCTAACCTAACCTAACCTAACCTAACCTAACCTAACCTAACCTAACCTAACCTAACCTAACCTAACCTAACCTAACCTAACCTAACCTAACCTAACCTAACCTAACCTAACCTAACCTAACCTAACCTAACCTAACCTAACCTAACCTAACCTAACCTAACCTAACCTAACCTAACCTAACCTAACCTAACCTAACCTAACCTAACCTAACCTAACCTAACCTAACCTAACCTAACCTAACCTAACCTAACCTAACCTAACCTAACCTAACCTAACCTAACCTAACCTAACCTAACCTAACCTAACCTAACCTAACCTAACCTAACCTAACCTAACCTAACCTAACCTAACCTAACCTAACCTAACCTAACCTAACCTAACCTAACCTAACCTAACCTAACCTAACCTAACCTAACCTAACCTAACCTAACCTAACCTAACCTAACCTAACCTAACCTAACCTAACCTAACCTAACCTAACCTAACCTAACCTAACCTAACCTAACCTAACCTAACCTAACCTAACCTAACCTAACCTAACCTAACCTAACCTAACCTAACCTAACCTAACCTAACCTAACCTAACCTAACCTAACCTAACCTAACCTAACCTAACCTAACCTAACCTAACCTAACCTAACCTAACCTAACCTAACCTAACCTAACCTAACCTAACCTAACCTAACCTAACCTAACCTAACCTAACCTAACCTAACCTAACCTAACCTAACCTAACCTAACCTAACCTAACCTAACCTAACCTAACCTAACCTAACCTAACCTAACCTAACCTAACCTAACCTAACCTAACCTAACCTAACCTAACCTTTTTTTTTTTTTTTTTTTATGAAGGAGGTTAAAATGCACAATTGCAGGCCCGCGGGCGTATGCAGTCGCTACCGCGGGGACTGTGGGGATGGTTATCTCTTATCCCTCTGCTAACCAGAGGGGAGAAACCCGACCCACTAAAAATTCCTCCTAGGCCCTCCATATCACCTGCAGTGCCAGACACATCCATTCTGAATGAATGACATCTGGCACCGCATTGAATTCCCCGGGGGTCGCACAAGGCATTCAACCCAGGGAATTCAGGCGAATATGTCCGCATAAGGGCTCAACGACGGCGCAGCTGAACGCTGTTGGGCGTACGCTCTTCGCGTCCAGCCCCCGCGCCCACGCCACGCCTTCGCCGAGCACAACCCCTCCGGCCATCGCCACACACCTCCCGCTGACGCTCAGCAGCCTCCTTCTGCAGCAAAACGCGCTCACAGAAGAAAGCTACCGCTCGCCATGCCTCTTGGCTACCAAGCATTGCTGCAACAACGCTCGGTAGCGAGAGGTCCGTCCCGATGACCGACACTAGGTCGTGGCGTTGCCTCGACCAAGTGGCACATTCAGCCAGGGTGTGCTCCGCCGTGTCCTCCGGGGCGCCACAATGGTGGCAGATGGGATGGATTTCCCGTCCCGCCACCTTGTGCAGAAACCGTCCGAAGCACCCATGCCCGGACAGCATCTGCGCCATCCGAAAGGACACAGCCCCACCCGGACGATTCACCCATTCCCGTAAAAATGGGCGAATCGCCTCCACTGTTCTTAAACCCGCCCTTGGCATAGCCAGATCATGGGCCCACCTATTAAAGGTGTCCTCCCTGGCTTGCCTCCTCGCTGGTCCGACCAATTCGGCCCATCGGCCATCTGCTCTCGTCTCACACTTGAGACGATACAGGCCACTTAGGGCCACCGCCTCGAACTCCCAGGGCGGAGTCCCCGCCAACAGGCACGCCGCCTCGAATGAGACAGTCCGATAGCAGCGAGCTGCCCGAACCGCCATCACTCGCTGCGGCCTCCTGAGCAGGGCGCGGTTCTTCGCCCCCAGCCTATCATCCCATATTGGGGCCCCATACAAGGCCATACTGCGTATGACACCGCAGTACAGCCTCCGTACACTCTGCTGAGGGCCCCCAATATTAGGCAGAAGCCCTGCTAGCGCCCCCGCTGCCCCCACTAACTTCCCCCCGAGAGCCTTAAAGTGGGCCTCAAAGTTCCAGCGACCGTCCAAGACGAGACCAAGGTATTTCATCTTGGACGACACCGGAACCCTTACTCCTTCCACCATCAGGACCGCCCCAGGAGGTGGACCATTCCTAGGGCCATGGAACAATAGGGCGTCCGTCTTATCGAGAGACACCCTAAGTCCCAGGGCCCCTATCCGTCTAACAGTAAGGGAGGTGCCAACCGTTGCAAGTCGAGCCACCTCCCCATAGCTTGCCCCACTGGCCACTACGAGGGTATCGTCTGCATAGCAGAAGACGCGCAATCCTGGCAGAAGCGCGCCCCGCAATACCCAATCGTAGGCCATGTCCCACAGGAGAAAAAAGGAATGTCCAATTACTTAACCACTTGTAATTGCCACCCTCGGCCTAGAGCGTATTGCTACGTTCTAAGCCTACACAGGAGTATCGATATAGTTGGGTGCCCACTGCACACTATAGAATCTCAACTGTGCCCACTATGTACGGTTTAAACACTCGCCCGGCACCGTACAGCCCTACCAAAGGCCGAGAATAAATATAAATTTACACTCGGACCGGGAATCGAACCCGGAACCTCACACCCACCACGGTCACATACAAAGCCGCTTGGCTATGAGGCCCTTAAAAGGAATGTCCAATTACTTAACCACTTGTAATTGCCACCCTCGGCCTAGAGCGTATTGCTACGTTCTAAGCCTACACAGGAGTATCGATATAGTTGGGTGCCCACTGCACACTATAGAATCTCAACTGTGCCCACTATGTACGGTTTAAACACTCGCCCGGCACCGTACAGCCCTACCAAAGGCCGAGAATAAATATAAATTTACACTCGGACCGGGAATCGAACCCGGAACCTCACACCCACCACGGTCACATACAAAGCCGCTTGGCTATGAGGCCCTTAAAAAGGAATGTCCAATTACTTAACCACTTGTAATTGCCACCCTCGGCCTAGAGCGTATTGCTACGTTCTAAGCCTACACAGGAGTATCGATATAGTTGGGTGCCCACTGCACACTATAGAATCTCAACTGTGCCCACTATGTACGGTTTAAACACTCGCCCGGCACCGTACAGCCCTACCAAAGGCCGAGAATAAATATAAATTTACACTCGGACCGGGAATCGAACCCGGAACCTCACACCCACCACGGTCACATACAAAGCCGCTTGGCTATGAGGCCCTTAAAAAGGAATGTTGAATTACTTAACCACTTGTAATTGCCATCCTCACACAGGAGTATCGATATAGTTGGGTGCCCACTGCACACTATAGAATCTCAACTGTGCCCACTATGTACGGTTTAAACACTCGCCCGGCACCGTACAGCCCTACCAAAGGCCGAGAATAAATATAAGAAAGAGATGTTGAATTACTGACCACTTGTAATTGCCATCCTCGGCCTAGAGCGTATTGCTACGTTCTAAACCTACACAGTCTTCTTTCTTAGGTAGCATACTCACTGCTTGCCTTAGAAATTCAACCGTGCCCTCCATGTACGGTTTAAGCACTCGCCCGGTACCGCACAACCCTCCCAAAGGCCGAGAACAAATTTAAATTAAATTAAAACTTGCCCTCGAACCGGGAATCGAACCCGGTACCCCTCACCTAGCTGCCACTTAATAAGACCGCTAGGCTATGAGGCCCTTAAAAGAGATGTTGAATTACTGACCACTTGTAATTGCCATCCTCGGCCTAGAGCGTATTGCTACGTTCTAAACCTACACAGTCTCCTTTTCTTAGGTAGCATACTCACTGCTTGCCTTAGAAATTCAACCGTGCCCTCCATGTACGGTTTAAGCACTCGCCCGGTACCGCACAACCCTCCCAAAGGCCGAGAACAAATTTAAATTTAATTAAAACTTGCCCTCAAACCGGGAATCGAACCCGGTACCCCTCACCTAGCTGCCACTTAATAAGACCGCTAGGCTATGAGGCCCTTAAGAAAGGAATGTCCAATTACTAACCACTTGTAATTGCCACCCTCGGCCTAGAGCGTATTGCTACGTTCTAAGCCTACACAGGAGTATCGATATAGTTGGGTGCCCACTGCACACTATAGAATCTCAACTGTGCCCACTATGTACGGTTTAAGCACTCGCCCGGCACCGTACAGCCCTACCAAAGGCCGAGAATAAATATAAATTTACACTCGGACCGGGAATCGAACCCGGAACCTCACACCCACCACGGTCACATACAAAGCCGCTTGGCTATGAGGCCCTTAAAAAGGAATGTTGAATTACTTAACCACTTGTAATTGCCATCCTCACACAGGAGTATCGATATAGTTGGGTGCCCACTGCACACTATAGAATCTCAACTGTGCCCACTATGTACGGTTTAAACACTCGCCCGGCACCGTACAGCCCTACCAAAGGCCGAGAATAAATATAAATTTACACTCGGACCGGGAATCGAACCCGGAACCTCACACCCACCACGGTCACATACAAAGCCGCTTGGCTATGAGGCCCTTAAAAGAGATGTTGAATTACTGACCACTTGTAATTGCCATCCTCGGCCTAGAGCGTATTGCTACGTTCTAAACCTACACAGTCTTCTTTCTTAGGTAGCATACTCACTGCTTGCCTTAGAAATTCAACCGTGCCCTCCATGTACGGTTTAAGCACTCGCCCGGTACCGCACAACCCTCCCAAAGGCCGAGAACAAATTTAAATTAAATTAAAACTTGCCCTCGAACCGGGAATCGAACCCGGTACCCCTCACCTAGCTGCCACTTAATAAGACCGCTAGGCTATGAGGCCCTTAAAAAGGAATGTTGAATTACTTAACCACTTGTAATTGCCATCCTCACACAGGAGTATCGATATAGTTGGGTGCCCACTGCACACTATAGAATCTCAACTGTGCCCACTATGTACGGTTTAAACACTCGCCCGGCACCGTACAGCCCTACCAAAGGCCGAGAATAAATATAAATTTACACTCGGACCGGGAATCGAACCCGGAACCTCACACCCACCACGGTCACATACAAAGCCGCTTGGCTATGAGGCCCTTTAAAAAGGAATGTCCAATTACTTAACCACTTGTAATTGCCACCCTCGGCCTAGAGCGTATTGCTACGTTCTAAGCCTACACAGGAGTATCGATATAGTTGGGTGCCCACTGCACACTATAGAATCTCAACTGTGCCCACTATGTACGGTTTAAACACTCGCCCGGCACCGTACAGCCCTACCAAAGGCCGAGAATAAATATAAATTTACACTCGGACCGGGAATCGAACCCGGAACCTCACACCCACCACGGTCACATACAAAGCCGCTTGGCTATGAGGCCCTTTAAAAAGGAATGTCCAATTACTTAACCACTTGTAATTGCCACCCTCGGCCTAGAGCGTATTGCTACGTTCTAAGCCTACACAGGAGTATCGATATAGTTGGGTGCCCACTGCACACTATAGAATCTCAACTGTGCCCACTATGTACGGTTTAAACACTCGCCCGGCACCGTACAGCCCTACCAAAGGCCGAGAATAAATATAAATTTACACTCGGACCGGGAATCGAACCCGGAACCTCACACCCACCACGGTCACATACAAAGCCGCTTGGCTATGAGGCCCTAAAAAAGGAATGTCCAATTACTTAACCACTTGTAATTGCCACCCTCGGCCTAGAGCGTATTGCTACGTTCTAAGCCTACACAGGAGTCTCAATATAGTTGGGTGCCCACTGCACACTATAGAAACTCAACTGTGCCCACTATGTACGGTTTAAACACTCGCCCGGCACCGTACAGCCCTACCAAAGGCCGAGAATAAATATAAATTTACCCTCGGACCGGGAATCGAACCCGGAACCTCACACCCACCACGGTCACATACAAAGCCGTTTGGCTATGAGGCCCTTAAAAAAGGAATGTCCAATTACTTAACCACTTGTAATTGCCACCCTCGGCCTAGAGCGTATTGCTACGTTCTAAGCCTACACAGGAGTATCGATATAGTTGGGTGCCCACTGCACACTATAGAATCTCAACTGTGCCCACTATGTACGGTTTAAGCACTCGCCCGGCACCGTACAGCCCTACCAAAGGCCGAGAATAAATATAAATTTACACTCGGACCGGGAATCGAACCCGGAACCTCACACCCACCACGGTCACATACAAAGCCGCTTGGCTATGAGGCCCTTAAAAGAGATGTTGAATTACTGACCACTTGTAATTGCCATCCTCGGCCTAGAGCGTATTGCTACGTTCTAAACCTACACAGTCTTCTTTCTTAGGTAGCATACTCACTGCTTGCCTTAGAAATTCAACCGTGCCCTCCATGTACGGTTTAAGCACTCGCCCGGTACCGCACAACCCTCCCAAAGGCCGAGAACAAATTTAAATTAAATTAAAACTTGCCCTCGAACCGGGAATCGAACCCGGTACCCCTCACCTAGCTGCCACTTAATAAGACCGCTAGGCTATGAGGCCCTTAAAAGAGATGTTGAATTACTGACCACTTGTAATTGCCATCCTCGGCCTAGAGCGTATTGCTACGTTCTAAACCTACACAGTCTTCTTTCTTAGGTAGCATACTCACTGCTTGCCTTAGAAATTCAACCGTGCCCTCCATGTACGGTTTAAGCACTCGCCCGGTACCGCACAACCCTCCCAAAGGCCGAGAACAAATTTAAATTAAATTAAAACTTGCCCTCGAACCGGGAATCGAACCCGGTACCCCTCACCTAGCTGCCACTTAATAAGACCGCTAGGCTATGAGGCCCTTAAAAGGAATGTTGAATTACTTAACCACTTGTAATTGCCATCCTCACACAGGAGTATCGATATAGTTGGGTGCCCACTGCACACTATAGAATCTCAACTGTGCCCACTATGTACGGTTTAAACACTCGCCCGGCACCGTACAGCCCTACCAAAGGCCGAGAATAAATATAAATTTACACTCGGACCGGGAATCGAACCCGGAACCTCACACCCACCACGGTCACATACAAAGCCGCTTGGCTATGAGGCCCTTAACCTAACCTAACCTAACCTAACCTAACCTAACCTAACCTAACCTAACCTAACCTAACCTAACCTAACCTAACCTAACCTAACCTAACCTAACCTAACCTAACCTAACCTAACCTAACCTAACCTAACCTAACCTAACCTAACCTAACCTAACCTAACCTAACCTAACCTAACCTAACCTAACCTAACCTAACCTAACCTAACCTAACCTAACCTAACCTAACCTAACCTAACCTAACCTAACCTAACCTAACCTAACCTAACCTAACCTAACCTAACCTAACCTAACCTAACCTAACCTAACCTAACCTAACCTAACCTAACCTAACCTAACCTAACCTAACCTAACCTAACCTAACCTAACCTAACCTAACCTAACCTAACCTAACCTAACCTAACCTAACCTAACCTAACCTAACCTAACCTAACCTAACCTAACCTAACCTAACCTAACCTAACCTAACCTAACCTAACCTAACCTAACCTAACCTAACCTAACCTAACCTAACCTAACCTAACCTAACCTAACCTAACCTAACCTAACCTAACCTAACCTAACCTAACCTAACCTAACCTAACCTAACCTAACCTAACCTAACCTAACCTAACCTAACCTAACCTAACCTAACCTAACCTAACCTAACCTAACCTAACCTAACCTAACCTAACCTAACCTAACCTAACCTAACCTAACCTAACCTAACCTAACCTAACCTAACCTAACCTAACCTAACCTAACCTAACCTAACCTAACCTAACCTAACCTAACCTAACCTAACCTAACCTAACCTAACCTAACCTAACCTAACCTAACCTAACCTAACCTAACCTAACCTAACCTAACCTAACCTAACCTAACCTAACCTAACCTAACCTAACCTAACCTAACCTAACCTAACCTAACCTAACCTAACCTAACCTAACCTAACCTAACCTAACCTAACCTAACCTAACCTAACCTAACCTAACCTAACCTAACCTAACCTAACCTAACCTAACCTAACCTAACCTAACCTAACCTAACCTAACCTAACCTAACCTAACCTAACCTAACCTAACCTAACCTAACCTAACCTAACCTAACCTAACCTAACCTAACCTAACCTAACCTAACCTAACCTAACCTAACCTAACCTAACCTAACCTAACCTAACCTAACCTAACCTAACCTAACCTAACCTAACCTAACCTAACCTAACCTAACCTAACCTAACCTAACCTAACCTAACCTAACCTAACCTAACCTAACCTAACCTAACCTAACCTAACCTAACCTAACCTAACCTAACCTAACCTAACCTAACCTAACCTAACCTAACCTAACCTAACCTAACCTAACCTAACCTAACCTAACCTAACCTAACCTAACCTAACCTAACCTAACCTAACCTAACCTAACCTAACCTAACCTAACCTAACCTAACCTAACCTAACCTAACCTAACCTAACCTAACCTAACCTAACCTAACCTAACCTAACCTAACCTAACCTAACCTAACCTAACCTAACCTAACCTAACCTAACCTAACCTAACCTAACCTAACCTAACCTAACCTAACCTAACCTAACCTAACCTAACCTAACCTAACCTAACCTAACCTAACCTAACCTAACCTAACCTAACCTAACCTAACCTAACCTAACCTAACCTAACCTAACCTAACCTAACCTAACCTAACCTAACCTAACCTAACCTAACCTAACCTAACCTAACCTAACCTAACCTAACCTTTTTTTTTTATTTTTTTTTTTTATGAAGGAGGTTAAAATGCACAAATGCAGGCCCGCGGGCGTATGCAGTCGCTACCGCGGGGACTGTGGGGATGGCGTTCTCAAAGTCCCTCTGCTAATCAGAGGGGAGAAGCCGGACCCACTAAAAATTCCTCCTGAACCCTCCATACCGCCTGCGGTACCAGACTACACCCATTCTGAATGAATGCCGTCCGGCACCGCATTGAGCTCCCCAGGGGTCGCACTAGGCATTCAACCCAGAAAGCTCAGGCGGGTATGTCCGCATAAGGGCCTGGCGACGACGCAGTGGGACGCAGTTGGACCCACGCAACTATGCGTATATTGGGCCCACCCTGCGCCTGCCCACCCTTCACCTTGCCGTCGCCAAGCACAAGCCCTCCGGTCGTTTCAACGCACCTCCCGCTGACGATCGACAGCCGGAAAACCGGCAAACCGGCCCCACGAAACCGAAAAACCGGTAAACCGGAAAACCGGCCCCATGAAACCGGAAAAACCGGCAAACCGGAAGAACCGATCGCCATACCTCATGGCTACCTAGTATTGCTGCAACAACACTCGGCAGCGAGAGGTCCGTCCAAACGACCGACACCAGGTCGAGACAGTGTTGCCTCAACCAAGTGGCACATTCGGCCAGGGTGTGCAGTCACCACCCCTGAATCGCGGCACAGCGTCTCCAAATCCCCCCCAACAGGCTGGTGCAGCTATGATGGTTGTGCCACACCAACCTCCATGGAAGCGTTCCCCATAGCTGCCCCAGTCCTTTGGCCTCCCAGGCCCTTCGTCACTTTCGGAGGGTTGCAGGCCCTTCCCGCCATCTTATGGTCTGCTGGCTTCCCAGCCGTAGAGCAGACCGCGCAATGCAGCTCTTTCGAGCTGCATTCATTGGCCTTGTGGCCAGCAACCCCACATCGATAGCACACCTCCGCCAAGTCCATCGTTGAGTCACAGGTGGCTCGCACGTGACCCAACTTCTGGCACTTGTAGCACCTCAAAGGGCGGTCCTCTCGGATTTCAACCCGACAGGAGCTCCACCCAATGAGGAGCTTTCCTTGGCACACTTTCTGGGCGGCGGCGACCGGACACATGAGGAACATCTCCCCCAAGCCCCGTATCCCACGCCTCAAGATCTTACCCGGCTTGATCGCTTCAGCCAGGCACCCACCCATGGCAGCCACCGCCTCCGTCACATCCCTCTCAGTGACGCTGTCGTCAAGGTCCCGAATAAGGAGGTCCGCACATTTGACGGGCCTCCCCACCAAGGCCTCCCCCGACAGCACCACACGAAGCCTGTCCGCCAGGGCATCAGCCTTCTCCTCCCTGTCAACCCCCGGCACCTCCAGCATCCGAGCTCCCGTTGCCGTTAGCCGGATGCTGATAGTTGCAATTCCAATCTCAGCCAGGTTTATACCATTTCTTGCCTTGAGTAGCACATCGGCATACGTCACCCCCCGCTCCACCGCCTCCCTCCGCAATGTGATGACCACTGCGGAAGTTTTCGGCGGAGTGAGCGAAGGCTGCACCCTGGCAGACCTCTCTATAACTGCCACTCGCCCAGCCGAGGGCCCTGCGCCGCGACTCACTCCATGGTTCTCTGACCGGCCCACACAGCCACTTCCCCCACTCACAGGGGGAAGGACCGGCACAGCGGGAGAACCACCCTTCTTTCCCTTTCCCTTCTTTTTGCTGACGGTCGCCCAGCTTCCGTCACTAGTACCCCCAGAGCCCCGGGGCCCCAAAATACCTGGGGCCTCCGGGACTCTGCTCCCCTCAAAATCTTCGGGGCCCTGGATCCCCACCACATTCGGAGCCACCGTGCCCCGACCCCTCAACGAACCCTCACGGGTGCTTGAGCCCTGGGGCCCTGCGAAATTCGGGGCCACCGGCCCTCCCCTCTCCTCAAAACACTCGGGGGCTCTCGGACCACGGGCCGATGCCGCCAGCGGAGGACGCAGCACAGGCTCAGGGAGGAGCCTGTCCCCAATCCCAGCAAGCTTGGCATCTAGCATGCCCCCAACAGCCCGCATCACCTCCCCCATAAGGCTCTCCTTCACCCCATCCAAAAGCCCCTCCATCATTTGACGGAGGGCATCCGGAGTTGAGGGACCCTCCACCGACACGGGGTGTCCCTTTGTCTGCGCTAAGTGCGCAGTGCGCTCATTAAACTCCTTCCTAAGGGCCGCAAGCTCCAGACCCAGGTCTTTTACCTGGGCCCTCAGGCGAACATTGTCCCTTTGGAGACGCCTCCCCTCATCCCCTCCCAGGCATCTCTCCGCGAGATCCTCCACGATCTCAGCCACCTCCTTGGCTGCAACCTTCAGGTCGCGGACAAACTCACCCTTGAGGTTGCCCGACTTCGTCGCAATTTCGAAAATGCGACGAACCCGCACAGCCGTCCGCTCCTTCATCTCAGCAATGCCAAGGAGGATGACATCGTCCAACTCCTCCTCCCCGGATGACCTCACTAACCTGATATCCACACTGGCGGGAGCCCCATAATCGGAGACATTCCCCGCACCTTCTAACCTCTCTGCAAGGCGAGAGCGAGCGTTCTGACGCCGCAACTCTCCCTCCGCCTCCTCCAACCCAACCACATGAGAAGCCGCCTTTTTCGGCTTACCCTTGGCCGGTGGAGAGCAAGTTTCCTTGTTGTTGCCAACCGGGCTTTTAGTATGCGCCCGCTTCCTCTCACCGGAGCAATCCACGATGCCCACATCGTCGTCACTGTCCGAGGACGACGAAAACACCAACCCTTTAGCTCGCCTCATATCAAGGTGCTACTAGATCCTACCCCCAACTAACATTAGAGTCGACGACTCTACCCCCGACTCTACCCCGACTCTACCCCCGACTCTACCCCCGACTCTACCCCCGACTCTACCCCCGACTCTACCCCCGACTCTACCCCCGACTCTACCCCCGACTCTACCCCCGACTCTACCCCCGACTCTACCCCCGACTCTACCCCCGACTCTACCCCCGACTCTACCACTACCCCCGACTCTACCCCCGACTCTACCCCCGACTCTACCACTACCCCCGACTCTACCCCCGACTCTACCCCCGACTCTACCACCGACCCTACCCCCGACTCTACCTCTACCCAGAACTCTACCTCTCTACCCAATAAATATATAAATAAATAAATAGATAAATGAATAGAGACCTGGCAACACCACACAGATACAATCTTAATTCTAAAATCTCAATTCCAAAATCCTAATTCTAAAAAAATTAAAACTAAAATTTAAAGTCTTAATCCGCTTCGGTGTGACGAAGTCCAATCTTCGGACGCCCACTCACTTCGGTGTGAGAGACGTCCAACACGTCACGGAAAAACCCCAACCTTGGCACCAAACTTGTAAACAACAAGATGGCGGACCGACGCTTCACTAGTTTGCCCGACCTTGGCACCCAACTAGCAAACAAGATGGCGGCCGACAATTCACTTGCTGCAACTAATATTATATTGGCCAAATTAATGGGCCAAAGATAAATAATTGTAACACTCACGGTTGCACCGTAATCCCACAATGAAGACACATACAATTTATGTGTCGTCGCGACACATAAAAGGTAACACAAACACAAACACCGGGTCAATTTCCCCTCACTTTAGCCTTGTAGTTATTAAGAATATAACTACGAAGTGCACACAAACATACAAAGAAGCAGTAATTGCTACTGAATCTTTTATGCCAACTCACAGGATTTTCCGCCACTAAAAACCCACCATTGGAATTTTCCAAACGCGGAGCGAACGAAAACACAGTTGTCGCTACGACAGCTCGACGCGTACTAAAAAGGAATGTCCAATTACTTAACCACTTGTAATTGCCACCCTCGGCCTAGAGCGTATTGCTACGTTCTAAGCCTACACAGGAGTATCGATATAGTTGGGTGCCCACTGCACACTATAGAATCTCAACTGTGCCCACTATGTACGGTTTAAACACTCGCCCGGCACCGTACAGCCCTACCAAAGGCCGAGAATAAATATAAATTTACACTCGGACCGGGAATCGAACCCGGAACCTCACACCCACCACGGTCACATACAAAGCCGCTTGGCTATGAGGCCCTTAAAAAGGAATGTCCAATTACTTAACCACTTGTAATTGCCACCCTCGGCCTAGAGCGTATTGCTACGTTCTAAGCCTACACAGGAGTATCGATATAGTTGGGTGCCCACTGCACACTATAGAATCTCAACTGTGCCCACTATGTACGGTTTAAACACTCGCCCGGCACCGTACAGCCCTACCAAAGGCCGAGAATAAATATAAATTTACACTCGGACCGGGAATCGAACCCGGAACCTCACACCCACCACGGTCACATACAAAGCCGCTTGGCTATGAGGCCCTTAAAAAGGAATGTCCAATTACTAACCACTTGTAATTGCCACCCTCGGCCTAGAGCGTATTGCTACGTTCTAAGCCTACACAGGAGTATCGATATAGTTGGGTGCCCACTGCACACTATAGAATCTCAACTGTGCCCACTATGTACGGTTTAAGCACTCGCCCGGCACCGTACAGCCCTACCAAAGGCCGAGAATAAATATAAATTTACACTCGGACCGGGAATCGAACCCGGAACCTCACACCCACCACGGTCACATACAAAGCCGCTTGGCTATGAGGCCCTTAACCTAACCTAACCTAACCTAACCTAACCTAACCTAACCTAACCTAACCTAACCTAACCTAACCTAACCTAACCTAACCTAACCTAACCTAACCTAACCTAACCTAACCTAACCTAACCTAACCTAACCTAACCTAACCTAACCTAACCTAACCTAACCTAACCTAACCTAACCTAACCTAACCTAACCTAACCTAACCTAACCTAACCTAACCTAACCTAACCTAACCTAACCTAACCTAACCTAACCTAACCTAACCTAACCTAACCTAACCTAACCTAACCTAACCTAACCTAACCTAACCTAACCTAACCTAACCTAACCAAGTCTTTCAACAATTATCCGCGTGCGGCGCCCGATTCTTCGCGACAACCCCCACATTTTAAAGCGGGAAAAGGTGCGCCCTATTGTGGACCACATCTTTGGAAAAATCCAGATTTTTCCGCGAGCCGGTCTCCAAGAAAAATAAGAAAAACCACAAAACCACGTGGCACGTGGTTACAGAAGGAGACGTGATAAAACAAAGTGCGATACGTCAAACTACGCGCAAAATTGTAGAGAATAAAATACAATATCGAGAAAAACTCGGAGAAAAAATTTTGACGCTTTTTTGGTCAAAAAGAAGAAAGTTACGTCTTTTGGAGCCTAAATCTCAGAAACAAGATCGGTGACATATAAATTAAAAAGAAGACATCGATAGCCCCTAACGTGACCTACAAATCGACACCAAAAACATATTTTTAGGACAAGAAACAGGGGAGTTATTAAAGTTTTTCCAAAAACCACGTGGCACGTGGTCGGTGAATTCTGGACTTTCAAAAAAGGTGCGACACGTCTTTGGAAAGCCGTCATCGAGACCAACTCAACGACGCTTCGAGATAGAAGATCGGAGCATTAGGACCGGAGATAAAGCCAAGGGAAGAAACCGGGAGAAAAACGTAAATATCTCGGGAACGGTGCGTCCTAGCCCAAATTTGACCCCATCCTCGTATATTATATATATAATATACGAAAACAACCCCCACGTGTGCCCCACCCCTATCCAACTTTTAAAAAATTTTTCCCCCCTCATCCCAAAAATTTGGATAAAATTTCAAAATTTCAAAAGTTTGAATATTCTTTAAAGTTAAATATCTCCAAAACGGTTAGAGATAGCGTAAAAATAACGGTGGACGTGTATACGTAAACGTATACACAGCAAACAAGCCTTAATTAAGACCTATCTAACCATACCCCACACCCTCCCCCTCCACCCCCCCACTGACATTTCCACAGGGCACCGCCTTTCCCGACATATTTTAGAGGATTGCGGCTGCGATACTAGTGCGCAAAGCGTCAAATTAAGATCGTAGTAGTAAAGATGATGGGTATCCGAACACCTCCAAAAACCCACCCACAAAGGCAACCAGACAGAAAATCAGAGGCTTCTACCCCGGAAATAAGATCTAATATTGACTCAGGGGAGCAGGCTACAAATACGAGCCCTAACAGGAAAAATGAAGCCATTGCAACAGCGAGTAAAAGAGGGGAGGCTTCTCCTATATCTTCAGGGAAGAAAACACCGAGAATAATGGAAGCCAAAAACTGCTTGCTGAAAGCAATGGCCCATTTAGGGGACTCAAGAAACTTGAAGACAGAAATTAAAACAGGAGTCTCTAAAGCCATAAAGCGCCTCTATCAACTTGTGAAAGATGCCGAAGAAGATTTAAAAAACAAATACTTGCAGGAAACAACAGAAGACGAAGAGGAACAGTTGTTTTCAACTAATAAACTAGAAGTGAAATTGGAAATGCAGATAAGAAGGTTGCAAGAGGAGAATAAAAAACTTGAAGAATGTAGGCTACAAATCCAAAAACAAACAGAGAAAAGAGAGGAACGGATACTGTCTGAATTAAAGAACGAACTGGGTAAACAAGCTCTCAGAGAAGAAGAGAGAGAAAAGAAAATGGAAGAAAGAGTTAAAACCTATGCGGAAGTCACCCTCGCGAAGGGACAAATAAGTTATGGCCCTAGCGGCCAAGCGGATAATAAAATAAAGAAAACCGCACTACATTCTGTCGTGGTAGAACCCAGTAACATAACCGATAAATCGGAAGTCACTCTGCAACACATTAGAAAAAACCTAAGAGCAAAAGAGGGCGGAATTCAGGTAGAAAGAATTAAGAAGGCTAAAGATGGAAAGGTCGTGGTAGGTTGCAAAACAGAGGGAGAAATAAAAAGCGTTAAACAAAGGCTGACACAAGGGGAAATCCCCTTAAAAGTCAAAGATGTGGCTAATAAAAACCCCCTGGTAAAGATTAAAAATGTTCTTAGCTATATATCAATTGAAGACATAGTCGAATCATTAAAGAATCAAAATAAAGGGATTACGGCTCACCTACAAGACGAAAAAGATTGGCACATTGCAGAAAAGTACAGACGGAAATGCCGAAACCCACATGAAAACCACGTAGTGCTACAAGTCTCGCCAAATATGTGGAGAGCTCTTACGACAGCCGGAAAAATCCACGTGGACATACAAAGAGTGTGGGTGGAGGACCAGTCGCCACTCGTGCAGTGCACAATGTGCCTAGGATTCGGTCACAGCAGGAAGTTCTGCAAGCAAGAAAGTGAGCTATGTAGCCACTGCGGCGGACCACATTTGAGACAAAAATGCCCAGATTACAATGAAGGTAAACCACCAAAGTGCGTCAACTGCCTAGACAAAGGAGAAACAGGCAACAATGACCATAGTGCCTTCAGCACCGACTGCCCAGTCAGGAAGGGATGGGACAGAGCGGCCAGACAGAGTTATGCATACTGCTAAGCCAGAGTGCAACTAACACAACACACGTATAAATTGATACAAGTAAATCTACAAAGAAAGGACCTGGCAATGCAAGAACTTATGCAGGAAGCAGTCAAACGAAAAGCGGCTTTAGCTCTTGTACAGGAGCCATATGTTGGTGCAGGTACACAAATCAAAGGCTATGCCGGAGCAAGGGTATTTCAGGCCTCAGATAGCGCTGTACGGACCAAGGCGGCCATAATAGTCTTCGATCAATCCCTGAAGGCTGAGTTAGTGGGCACACCTACCCCAAATATTGTTACAATCAAAGTGGGCAACTGGCCACGAGAAGTTCATCTAACCTCCTTCTACTTCGAACCGAAACCCCACGCCATACAACCCTACCTAGAAGAACTTAGCCGAGGAATAAGAAAGAAAAGAAGTATAATAGCAGGCGATGGGAACGCCAAAAACATATGGTGGGGATCTGGGAAAAATGATGAAAGAGGAGATGCGCTGGAGGCGGTTTTATCGGAAAATCATATGGATTTATTAAATGTGGGTGATACACCAACTTTTGAGACGATAAGAGGCCAAAAGCTTTACACCGGAGCACCGGATATAACTGCCTGCACAGTTGACCTAACATCCAAAATAAACAACTGGAGAGTGGACAGGAGCATCACCAGTTCCGACCACAACGCTATCACTTTTGAAGTCAAATTAGCGAAAACAAACGAACCACATACAAAAAAGACCACGAGAGTATATAAAACCAAAGGAGCAGATTGGACACTATTCCGAGCTAAAATTAGTCAGTCGCTCCAAAGGGAGAAAATCAATGACTCGGAAATTAACAAAATTACAAACTGCAATATTTTAGAAGACAAAATTAAACAGTTCACTGCAGTGGTCACTGAGGAATGCGATAGGATGATTCCAAAAGTGAAAAGGATAGCAAACTACAAAGTTCCGTGGTGGAACAAAGAATTAGAAACGCTCAAAAGAGAAATGACCACCAAGAAAAGACGGATCAGATGTGCAAGAGCGGAGAGGAGACAGATGGTAGTCGAAGAATACCTGGAAGCAAAAACGAGATACGAAGAAGAAGTAGAAAAGGCTAGAGTACAAAGTTGGAAAGAATATTGCACGAGGCAAACTAGGGAAGGTATGTGGGAGGGCATTTATAGAGTCCTCAATAAATCACAAAAGAGGAAAGAAGATGTCCCTCTTACAAAAGATGGTGAGCAATTAACCATGGTTGATTCGGCACAGTACCTGGCTGACACCTTCTACCCCTCAGACGACATGGCAGCGGAATCTGTTGATCACAAACAGACTCGAGAAAACGCAGATGTGGTAAATATGTGGAGTCAAAACAATACTTTGGATCCACCTTTTACCATGGGCGAACTCGTTGAAGTGATCAACAGTTTCAATCCCAAAAAAGCCCCCGGAGGAGATGGCTTGACTTCGGATATCTGTGCGGAAGTAATAATGGCGCGGCCGGAAACCTACTTATCCATTGTAAATAAAAGCCTAACGCTTGGATATTTCCCCATTATGTGGAAGGAGGCTATAGTGGTAGTGCTGAGAAAACCAGCAAGGGACGACTATAGCACAGCCAAATCATACAGGCCTATTGGACTCTTACCAGTAATGGGAAAAATTTATGAAAAACTAATCGTAAACCGACTCAAGTGGCACCTAGTACCCAAACTCAGCCTGTATCAATTTGGATTTATGCCACAAAGGAGTACAGAGGACGCACTTTATGCACTGGTGAGTTACACAAGAAGAGCAATTGAATGCAAAAAATTAGTAACCTTGGTCTCGCTGGACATAGAGGGTGCGTTCGATAATGCGTGGTGGCCACGTATAAGGCAAAGACTGGCGGAAGAAAATTGTCCTGTGAACCTGAGGAGAGTCATTGACAGTTACCTGACAGACCGACGAGTGAGACTGCGATATGGGGAAGTCGAAATTACAAAATGCCCAGAAAAAGGGTGCGTACAAGGCTCCATAGGTGGACCCATCCTTTGGAACCTGCTACTGGACCCACTCTTAAACACCTTACGAGAGGCGGGCACCAGGGTGCAGGCGTTCGCAGACGACATAGTCTTAATGTTTGATGCGTACGAGGCCATCGACATAGAGCGAAACGCGAACGAGGCCCTCGAAATAGTAAGGAAATGGGGAGAAGTGAATAAATTAAAATTTGCACCAAAAAAGACAAACGCCATACTGCTCACCAGGAAACAAAATTACGACACCCCAAAACTCAAAATGGCAGGCGAAAATATAAAAATGAGTAAAGAAGTGAAGATTTTGGGGCTGATCATTGACGATAAACTCACCTTCAACTCACACGTAGCACAAATTACTAAAAAGACCATAGATCTCTTCAAAAGGGTAGACAGAGCAGCCAAGACCACATGGGGCATTCACCCGGAAATTACGCGGACAGTGTACACAGCAGTAGTGGAACCGATCACTCTGTATGCGGCAGCCGCATGGGCCCCGGCTGGTAAAAAGCTAAGTGTACAAGCCCAGCTAAAAACGATCCAACGCAAGTTTGCCCAAAAGATTATAGGATCATACAGGACGGTGTCATACGAGGCAGCCACAGTACTGGCTGGACTGCTCCCACTCGATCTTAGACTCAAAGAAGCTGCAGCGCTTTATGAAACCAGAAAACATGGCACGCTCCCGGAGCTTAAAGACATAGAAGTCGAAAAGAAGGTTCCATATACCGAAGGCCCACACCCAGCCAAAGCTCTGAGAACAGGCTACACACAGCTTCATACGGAGGAAGAGATAGCAGCTATTGAAACTGAGACCAAGATTTTCACAGACGGAAGTAAAATAGAAGGAAAGACCGGCGCGGCGGTAGTATTGATAGATGACGGTAAGAATAAAACTAAAAAGTACAAACTTGCAAACCACTGCTCGGTGTATCAGGCGGAGCTGCTCGCAATAAACTCAGCACTGGAGGTACTCGGAAAATCGGGAAAAAGGCAAGCCGCCATTCTAAGCGACTCAAGGTCGGCTCTAGAGGCGATAACCAGCACGAGAACCAAAAACCGACTCGCCCACGAAGCAAGGAAGAAGATTGAGAGCTGTAGAGAGGCAGGCCAAGAAGTCCAACTATACTGGGTTAAAGCACATGCAGGACTCCAGGGAAATGAAGCTGCAGACACGGCTGCAAAAGAAGCAGCCCTTAACCTTAAATGCAAACCACACTACAACACCTGCCCCATATCGTATGTAAAACGTCTACTCAGAGAAAAGTCCAAGGCGGAGTGGCAAACACGATATCAGAACTCCGAAAATGCATCTGTCACAAAGATCTTCTTCTCATCACCGGAGCAAGCGTACAGGGCTTTCAAGAATGGCAGACTTACTAATAAGCTAACGCAGATGCTCACGGGGCATGGCGGGTTCTCCGAATACCTGCATAGGTTTAAGTGTAAAGGGGACCCGACGTGCCCTTGTGACCAACAAAGCACCCAAGACGTAAGACACTGTCTTCTTGAGTGTCCGCGCCACGCCCTAGCAAGGCTGGACCTCGAACAAGTTATCGGAACGGGTAAAATAACGATGGAGGACTTGTCGCAAGTAATGAACAATGCAGAACTTAGACGCCATTTTGAAAATTATGCGACAAAAATAGTCACAACATTACTTAAAGAAAATAAGAGTAAATTAAGCTAAACAAGAATGTAAATATTTTAGTTAGTAATCATAGTATATAAAAATTGTAAATTGAAATTCTGTTAGAATCGTTCATCAAAAGTGTAAATGTACAAACCACGTTGCAGCATTATATAATTATTATCATTATTTAAGCACCAAAACACGCATGTGAAATAAATGTTTCTCCTATGTAGTTGTAGATGTTATTGTTGTATACTTTAACTAAAAATAAATAATAACAATTATAATTGATACTCATCAAACGACCTCTGCGACAGACCCATAGAATATTAGAATAGAAGTTAAAGTATAGAATAATAAAATGTTGTAAAAGTTATGAATTAAAATAGACTACAATTCGTTGAAATCCTCAATAAAGAACCTAATTTTTCTGTAGTTTTACTCATAGGAGCTTAGATGCACAACGGCCCCGGCGATAAAGTAGCCGGGGGAGGTAGGCCTTACTAGGGTCTCGCATATTTAAAAAAAAAAAAAAAAAAAAAAAAAAAAAAAAAAAAAACCTAACCTAACCTAACCTAACCTAACCTAACCTAACCTAACCTAACCTAACCTAACCTAACCTAACCTAACCTAACCTAACCTAACCTAACCTAACCTAACCTAACCTAACCTAACCTAACCTAACCTAACCTAACCTAACCTAACCTTTTTTTTTTTTTTTTTTTTTTTTATGAAGGAGGTTAAAATGCACAATTGCAGGCCCGCGGGCGTATGCAGTCGCTACCGCGGGGACTGTGGGGATGGTTATCTCTTATCCCTCTGCTAACCAGAGGGGAGAAACCCGACCCACTAAAAATTCCTCCTAGGCCCTCCATATCACCTGCAGTGCCAGACACATCCATTCTGAATGAATGACATCTGGCACCGCATTGAATTCCCCGGGGGTCGCACAAGGCATTCAACCCAGGGAAAAAGGAATGTTGAATTACTTAACCACTTGTAATTGCCATCCTCACACAGGAGTATCGATATAGTTGGGTGCCCACTGCACACTATAGAATCTCAACTGTGCCCACTATGTACGGTTTAAGCACTCGCCCGGCACCGTACAGCCCTACCAAAGGCCGAGAATAAATATAAATTTACACTCGGACCGGGAATCGAACCCGGAACCTCACACCCACCACGGTCACATACAAAGCCGCTTGGCTATGAGGCCCTTTAACCTAACCTAACCTAACCTAACCTAACCTAACCTAACCTAACCTAACCTAACCTAACCTAACCTAACCTAACCTAACCTTTTTTTTTTTTTTTTTATGAAGGAGGTTAAAATGCACAATTGCAGGCCCGCGGGCGTATGCAGTCGCTACCGCGGGGACTGTGGGGATGGTTATCTCTTATCCCTCGGCTAACCAGAGGGGAGAAACCCGACCCACTAAAAATTCCTCCTAGGCCCTCCATATCACCTGCAGTGCCAGACACATCCATTCTGAATGAATGACATCTGGCACCGCATTGAATTCCCCGGGGGTCGCACAAGGCATTCAACCCAGGGAATTCAGGCGAATATGTCCGCATAAGGGCTCAACGACGGCGCAGCTGAACGCTGTTGGGCGTACGCTCTTCGCGTCCAGCCCCCGCGCCCACGCCACGCCTTCGCCGAGCACAACCCCTCCGGCCATCGCCACACACCTCCCGCTGACGCTCAGCAGCCTCCTTCTGCAGCAAAACGCGCTCACAGAAGAAAGCTACCGCTCGCCATGCCTCTTGGCTACCAAGCATTGCTGCAACAACGCTCGGTAGCGAGAGGTCCGTCCCGATGACCGACACTAGGTCGTGGCGTTGCCTCGACCAAGTGGCACATTCAGCCAGGGTGTGCTCCGCCGTGTCCTCCGGGGCGCCACAATGGTGGCAGATGGGATGGATTTCCCGTCCCGCTACCTTGTGCAGAAACCGTCCGAAGCACCCATGCCCGGACAGCATCTGCGCCATCCGAAAGGACACAGCCCCACCCGGACGATTCACCCATTCCCGTAAAAATGGGCGAATCGCCTCCACTGTTCTTAAACCCGCCCTTGGCATAGCCAGATCATGGGCCCACCTATTAAAGGTGTCCTCCCTGGCTTGCCTCCTCGCTGGTCCGACCAATTCGGCCCATCGGCCATCTGCTCTCGTCTCACACTTGAGACGATACAGGCCACTTAGGGCCACCGCCTCGAACTCCCAGGGCGGAGTCCCCGCCAACAGGCACGCCGCCTCGAATGAGACAGTCCGATAGCAGCGAGCTGCCCGAACCGCCATCACTCGCTGCGGCCTCCTGAGCAGGGCGCGGTTCTTCGCCCCCAGCCTATCATCCCATATTGGGGCCCCATACAAGGCCATACTGCGTATGACACCGCAGTACAGCCTCCGTACACTCTGCTGAGGGCCCCCAATATTAGGCAGAAGCCTTGCTAGCGCCCCCGCTGCCCCCACTAACTTCCCCCCGAGAGCCTTAAAGTGGGCCTCAAAGTTCCAGCGACCGTCCAAGACGAGACCAAGGTATTTCATCTTGGACGACACCGGAACCCTTACTCCTTCCACCATCAGGACCGCCCCAGGAGGTGGACCATTCCTAGGGCCATGGAACAATAGGGCGTCCGTCTTATCGAGAGACACCCTAAGTCCCAGGGCCCCTATCCGTCTAACAGTAAGGGAGGTGCCAACCGTTGCAAGTCGAGCCACCTCCCCATAGCTTGCCCCACTGGCCACTACGAGGGTATCGTCTGCATAGCAGAAGACGCGCAATCCTGGCAGAAGCGCGCCCCGCAATACCCAATCGTAGGCCATGTCCCACAGGAGTGGCCCTAGGACCGAGCCTTGAGGTACCCCACACCGCACAGGGTGGTAACAGACCGTGCCCTCTCTATTGGAGTACACGATCCGTCTCTCCGCAAAATAGTCCCCCACTATCCGGCGCAGATACAGAGGGACCTCAAAAAATTCAAGGGCCTCTCCAACCACGCCAAAAGGGAGACTATTGAAGGCATTGGCAATATCTAATGATACTGCCAATGCCCTTCCACCCCCGCTAACCACCCCACCGGTGTGAGACCTCAGGTCCCGAAGAGCATCTAGCGTCGACCGACCCGCCCGAAAGCCGTACTGTGCCTCGCTCAGATCCGGCCCCTCAACAGAGAGGTGCCGGCACAACCGAGACGCCACGACCCACTCCAGCGCCTTGCCCGCCTCGTCCAAAAGGACAATAGGGCGGTAAGCCGCCGAACTGTCCGCCGGGCGGTCCTCCTTCCGCACGAGACACAGTCGTCCCGTCTTCCAAGCCACCGGGAACCGTCCACCGCGCAAACACGCGGTGTACAACTCCCGGACAAAAAAGGAATGTCCAATTACTAACCACTTGTAATTGCCACCCTCGGCCTAGAGCGTATTGCTACGTTCTAAGCCTACACAGGAGTATCGATATAGTTGGGTGCCCACTGCACACTATAGAATCTCAACTGTGCCCACTATGTACGGTTTAAGCACTCGCCCGGCACCGTACAGCCCTACCAAAGGCCGAGAATAAATATAAATTTACACTCGGACCGGGAATCGAACCCGGAACCTCACACCCACCACGGTCACATACAAAGCCGCTTGGCTATGAGGCCCTTTAAAAAGGAATGTCCAATTACTTAACCACTTGTAATTGCCACCCTCGGCCTAGAGCGTATTGCTACGTTCTAAGCCTACACAGGAGTATCGATATAGTTGGGTGCCCACTGCACACTATAGAATCTCAACTGTGCCCACTATGTACGGTTTAAACACTCGCCCGGCACCGTACAGCCCTACCAAAGGCCGAGAATAAATATAAATTTACACTCGGACCGGGAATCGAACCCGGAACCTCACACCCACCACGGTCACATACAAAGCCGCTTGGCTATGAGGCCCTTAAAAAGGAATGTCCAATTACTTAACCACTTGTAATTGCCACCCTCGGCCTAGAGCGTATTGCTACGTTCTAAGCCTACACAGGAGTATCGATATAGTTGGGTGCCCACTGCACACTATAGAATCTCAACTGTGCCCACTATGTACGGTTTAAACACTCGCCCGGCACCGTACAGCCCTACCAAAGGCCGAGAATAAATATAAATTTACACTCGGACCGGGAATCGAACCCGGAACCTCACACCCACCACGGTCACAAACCTAACCTAACCTTTTTTTTTTTTTTTTTATGAAGGAGGTTAAAATGCACAATTGCAGGCCCGCGGGCGTATGCAGTCGCTACCGCGGGGACTGTGGGGATGGTTATCTCTTATCCCTCTGCTAACCAGAGGGGAGAAACCCGACCCACTAAAAATTCCTCCTAGGCCCTCCATATCACCTGCAGTGCCAGACACATCCATTCTGAATGAATGACATCTGGCACCGCATTGAATTCCCCGGGGGTCGCAACAAGGCATTCAACCCAGGGAATTCAGGCGAATATGTCCGCATAAGGGCTCAACGACGGCGCAGCTGAACGCTGTTGGGCGTACGCTCTTCGCGTCCAGCCCCCGCGCCCACGCCACGCCTTCGCCGAGCACAACCCCTCCGGCCATCGCCACACACCTCTCGCTGACGCTCAGCAGCCTCCTTCTGCAGCAAAACGCGCTCACAGAAGAAAGCTACCGCTCGCCATGCCTCTTGGCTACCAAGCATTGCTGCAACAACGCTCGGTAGCGAGAGGTCCGTCCCGATGACCGACACTAGGTCGTGGCGTTGCCTCGACCAAGTGGCACATTCAGCCAGGGTGTGCTCCGCCGTGTCCTCCGGGGCGCCACAATGGTGGCAGATGGGATGGATTTCCCGTCCCGCTACCTTGTGCAGAAACCGTCCGAAGCACCCATGCCCGGACAGCATCTGCGCCATCCGAAAGGACACAGCCCCACCCGGACGATTCACCCATTCCCGTAAAAATGGGCGAATCGCCTCCACTGTTCTTAAACCCGCCCTTGGCATAGCCAGATCATGGGCCCACCTATTAAAGGTGTCCTCCCTGGCTTGCCTCCTCGCTGGTCCGACCAATTCGGCCCATCGGCCATCTGCTCTCGTCTCACACTTGAGACGATACAGGCCACTTAGGGCCACCGCCTCGAACTCCCAGGGCGGAGTCCCCGCCAACAGGCACGCCGCCTCGAATGAGACAGTCCGATAGCAGCGAGCTGCCCGAACTGCCATCACTCGCTGCGGCCTCCTGAGCAGGGCGCGGTTCTTCGCCCCCAGCCTATCATCCCATATTGGGGCCCCATACAAGGCCATACTGCGTATGACACCGCAGTACAGCCTCCGTACACTCTGCTGAGGGCCCCCAATATTAGGCAGAAGCCTTGCTAGCGCCCCCGCTGCCCCCACTAACTTCCCCCCGAGAGCCTTAAAGTGGGCCTCAAAGTTCCAGCGACCGTCCAAGACGAGACCAAGGTATTTCATCTTGGACGACACCGGAACCCTTACTCCTTCCACCATCAGGACCGCCCCAGGAGGTGGACCATTCCTAGGGCCATGGAACAATAGGGCGTCCGTCTTATCGAGAGACACCCTAAGTCCCAGGGCCCCTATCCGTCTAACAGTAAGGGAGGTGCCAACCGTTGCAAGTCGAGCCACCTCCCCATAGCTTGCCCCACTGGCCACTACGAGGGTATCGTCTGCATAGCAGAAGACGCGCAATCCTGGCAGAAGCGCGCCCCGCAATACCCAATCGTAGGCCATGTCCCACAGGAGTGGCCCTAGGACCGAGCCTTGAGGTACCCCACACCGCACAGGGTGGTAACAGACCGTGCCCTCTCTATTGGAGTACACGATCCGTCTCTCCGCAAAATAGTCCCCCACTATCCGGCGCAGATACAGAGGGACCTCAAAAAATTCAAGGGCCTCTCCAACCACGCCAAAAGGGAGACTATTGAAGGCATTGGCAATATCTAATGATACTGCCAATGCCCTTCCACCCCCGCTAACCACCCCACCGGTGTGAGACCTCAGGTCCCGAAGAGCATCTAGCGTCGACCGACCCGCCCGAAAGCCGTACTGTGCCTCGCTCAGATCCGGCCCCTCAACAGAGAGGTGCCGGCACAACCGAGACGCCACGACCCACTCCAGCGCCTTGCCCGCCTCGTCCAAAAGGACAATAGGGCGGTAAGCCGCCGAACTGTCCGCCGGGCGGTCCTCCTTCCGCACGAGACACAGTCGTCCCGTCTTCCAAGCCACCGGGAACCGTCCACCGCGCAAACACGCGGTGTACAACTCCCGGACGGAGACCTCCATATGAGGGAGGACTACTGCCAGGACACGCGCATGCACACCATCCGGGCCAGGTGCTTTCTTGCGGGCTTTGAGACGGGTAAGGATAGCCTCCATCTCTATATCAGAGACTTCCGGAGCTATCCCTTCCTCTCCGCCCGCCACATCCCCCACAGACGCCGCCATATTCAGAGGGATAGTGTCAGAAGGCAAAGGAAACAGATCCGCCACCACCCGCTTCAGGAAGGTCGGTTCCAGACTCTCCACGAGAGGCATCCCCGTACCTTTCAGCCTCTTACGAGCCGATCGGTAGGGGCGCCCCCATGGATCATCATTCAACCCCCGAAGCATCTCCTGATGAGTCCTTTCCTTTGCCTCACAGATAGCCCCCTGGAGAGCCTTCTTGCGATCATTATAGATCAACCGAAGGCCCTCCGTGACATTGGGGCTATCTCCCCTCCTCCGGCGGCTCCTGTAGTAGGCCCTTCTGGCCTCACCACATGCGCCTCGGAGATTGCCAATCTCCGATGTCCACCAGTAGACCGCTCTCCTCCCCTTCGGCGGCCTCCATTTGGGCATTGCCGCATCCGACACCCTTCGGAGACTTAGGCTCAGTCTGCCAGCTCCTTCATCTACATCCAGAACACCAGTGGGCGCACACCACCCCTCGACAATTGCCACCTCCTGCGCAATCTGACGGTCCAGTCGGCCTATGGACCAGCGAGGAAATCTCATCCGAGTCTGCCCCCGCACATCCCACCTCATCGAAGTGGAGACCCACATCTGGATATAACGATGATCCGATAGGGTCTCCACTCCGTCCAGCACAGTCCATGCCGTCGTTACCCGGGCCGCCGCCGCAGAAGCAAGGGTCACATCCACCCTTGAACTGCCCTGTGGGCGGACACAGGTGGGCTCCGTTCCCTCGTTTAAGAATACGAGGCCCAACTCCGCCGCCCACTCCTCCAGAACCGGGCCCCTCCGACACGACACCCTGTCACCCCAGGTGGGAGACCTCGCATTAAGGTCTCCCATGAGGATAAGGGGCCGCGGAAGAGCCCCCCGTATGGCCAGGCCCATGGCATCAAGGAAACCCTCGAAATGGCTCAGACGCTCATTGGGGGAAAAATACGCTCCGACGAACGTCCATTCCCCCCAATCAGCCAGAACAAACCCAGAACCTCTCTCTCTTAGAGAGAGAGGAGGTCCATGCGGCCGAGCAATCACAGCCGCATCACCTCGAAGGTCCCCCACCCATGAGCTCTGTCGCGACACATAGTAGGGCTCAGTAACAACGGCCGCCATCACCCCCCACTCCGCCATCGACTGCAGGAACAAGTCCTGAGCCGCAGCGGAGCGCCTTAAATTCCCCTGAAGGAGGCTAGTAAGGCTGTCAGACATTTTATTTGTTTGACAGCTCTACACCAACCTCCATGGGAGCATTCCCCACCACCGTGCTGGACGCTACAGGGGCATACGGGGCCCCCCTCCGCCTTGGAGGGTTGCAGGCCCTACCCCCCATTTTGTGGTCTGCCGGCTTCCCAGCCGCTGAGCAGACCACACAATGCAGCTCTTTCGAGCTGCACTCATGGGCCTTGTGACCTACAACCCCACATCTAAAGCACGCCTCCGCCATGTCCACCGCCGAGGTACAGGTGACCCGCACGTGACCAAACTCCTGGCACTTAAAGCACCTCAAAGGGCGATCCTCTCGGATTTCAACCCGACAGGAGCTCCACCCAATGAGGAGCTTTCCTTGGCACACTTTCTCGGCGGCGGCGACCGGACACAGGAGGAACATCTCCCCCAAGCCCCGTATCCCACGCCTCCAAATCTTACCTGGCTTGATCGCTTCAGCCAGGCACCCACCCATGGCAGCCACCGCCTCCGTCACATCCCTCTCAGTGATGCTGTCGTCGAGGTCCCGAATAAGGAGGTCCGCACATTTGACGGGCCTCCCCACCAAGGCTTCCTCCGACAGCACCACACGAAGCCTAGCCGCCAGGGCATCAGCCTTCTCCTCCCTGTCAACCCCCGGCACCTCCAGCATCCGAGCTCCCGTTGCTGTTAGCCGGATGCTGATACTTGCGATACCAATCTCAGCCAGGCTAATACCATTTCTGGCCTTGGTTAACACGTCGGCATACGTCACCCCCCGCTCCACCGCCTCCCTCCGCAATGTGATGACCACTGCGGAAGTTTTCGGCGGAGTGAGCGAAGGCTGCACCCTGACAGACCGCCCAGCCGAGGGCCCTGCGCCGTGACCCACTCCATGGTCCTGTGCCTGGCCCACACGGCCACTTCCCCCACTCACAGGGGGAAGGACCGGCGCAGCGGGAGAACCACTCTTCTTCCCCTTTCCTTTTCCCTTCTTCTTTTTTTTGGTGACGGTCGCCCAGCTTCCGTCACCAGGACCCCCAGAGCCCTGGGGCCCCAAAAGACCTGGGGCCTCCGGGACTCTGCTCCCCTCAAAAACTTCGGGGCCCTGGGTCCCCACCACATTCGGAGCCACCGTGCCCCGACCCCCCAATGAACCCTCACGGGTCCTTGAGCCCTGGGGCCCCGTTAAATTCGGTGCCCCCGGGCCCCCCCTCTCTACAAAACGCTCGGGGTTCTGACTACGGGCCGATGCCGCCAGCGGAGGACGCAGCACAGGCTCAGGGAGGAGCCTGTCCCCAATCCCCGCAAGCTTGGCATCCAACATGCCCCCAACAGCCCGCATCACATCCCCCATAAGATTCTCCCTCACCCCGTCCAAAAGCCCCTCCATCATTTGACGGAGGGCATCTGGAGTGGAGGGACCCTCCACCGACACGGAGTGTCCCTTTGCCTGCGCAAAGTGCGCAGTGCGTTCATTAAAATCCCTCCTAAGGGCCGCAAGCTCCAGACCCAGGTCTTTTACCTGGGCCCTCAGGCGAACATTGTCTCTTTGGAGACGCCTATCCTCATCCCCCCTGAGGCATCTGTCGGCGAGATCCTCCACCATCTCGCCCATATCTTTCGCCGCAACCTTTAGGTCGCGCACAAACTTACCTTTAAGGTTGCCCGACTTCACCGCAATCTCTATGATTTGGTGAACCCGGGCAGCCGACTTCTCCTTGATCTCAGGAACCCCCAAGAGAACCACTGCGTCCTCGTAATCCTCCCATGATGAGAGGGGCCCGTCCGGAGCCTTCACTGAGCTTGCTGAGGCCCCATCCTGTAAATGGCCCCCAGCACCACGCTTTTCCTCTCCAGGGAGAGGCCAGGCCTCAAGATCCCGCAACTCACTCTGCGCCACCTCCAAACCCACCACATGAGAAGCCGCCTTTTTTGGTGGCTTACCCTTGGCAGGCGGAGAAGATGGAGAAGAACTTCCCTTCCCATCCCGCCCTGGGCTCTTAGCATGACCCCGCTTTCTAAAACAAGTGCCAATAGGCACATCGTCGTCACTATCGGACGACGACGGAAA
Source organism: Pieris napi (assembly GCF_905475465.1). Lineage (NCBI taxonomy): Eukaryota > Metazoa > Arthropoda > Insecta > Lepidoptera > Pieridae > Pieris > Pieris napi. The sequence continues at coordinate 49,089 of NC_062256.1, forward strand.
CCTCCCCATAATCCTCCTCATCAATGAAGATGCATGTATGAAATGGATGAATACAATGAAATAATATAAATAATATAATACACCACACAAAACTAAATTAAATTAAGATTAACTCTAACTTAAAATCAAAATCAAAATTAAAATTAAAATTAAAATTAAAATTAAAATTAAAATTAAAATTAGACTTAAAATTAAATATAATGTCTTAATCCACTTCGGTGTAAATCTTCCACGTTCACTCACTGCGGTGTGAGAGACGTCCGCCAACACCGACGCGTCACAGCGCCTCACTTGACACCAAATTTACGACAAGATGGCGTCGTATATTGTAACATAAATGATGAATGATGCTAACATCAATATCTCAGCCCTCCCTGCTCCAAACCAGACTATGTTGATACCAATCAAACCGCCTTATTGAGACGAAGGCGATGGTTATCTCTTCTAGGTCATCAGACCACCCTCCGAAATAATATGGTTTAAAAACCACCTCAAAACTAAAAGTAATTTTTTAGCCAACTCTGTGAGCCGATTTTAAAAATAAAAGTACTCACATAGTCACTGCAATCCAACACATAGAATAAGTTCTAAAAACTTATACGTCGTCACGACAAAAACAACACAAACACACCGGGTCAATTTCCCACTCACTTATGCCTTGTAGTTATTAATGTTTATAACTTACAAGGTTCACACACACATCAAAATGATCAGTATTAATTCCTGAATCTTATGAAACCATTCACAAAATTATCAGACACAAAAATCCCACATAGGATTTTTATAGCCGCGGAGCGAACGAAAACGCAGTTGCCGCTACGACAGCTCGACGCGTACTTAAAAGGAATGTTGAATTACTTAACCACTTGTAATTGCCATCCTCACACAGGAGTATCGATATAGTTGGGTGCCCACTGCACACTATAGAATCTCAACTGTGCCCACTATGTACGGTTTAAACACTCGCCCGGCACCGTACAGCCCTACCAAAGGCCGAGAATAAATATAAATTTACACTCGGACCGGGAATCGAACCCGGAACCTCACACCCACCACGGTCACATACAAAGCCGTTTGGCTATGAGGCCCTTAAAAAGGAATGTCCAATTACTTAACCACTTGTAATTGCCACCCTCGGCCTAGAGCGTATTGCTACGTTCTAAGCCTACACAGGAGTATCGATATAGTTGGGTGCCCACTGCACACTATAGAATCTCAACTGTGCCCACTATGTACGGTTTAAACACTCGCCCGGCACCGTACAGCCCTACCAAAGGCCGAGAATAAATATAAATTTACACTCGGACCGGGAATCGAACCCGGAACCTCACACCCACCACGGTCACATACAAAGCCGCTTGGCTATGAGGCCCTTAAAAAGGAATGTCCAATTACTTAACCACTTGTAATTGCCACCCTCGGCCTAGAGCGTATTGCTACGTTCTAAGCCTACACAGGAGTATCGATATAGTTGGGTGCCCACTGCACACTATAGAATCTCAACTGTGCCCACTATGTACGGTTTAAACACTCGCCCGGCACCGTACAGCCCTACCAAAGGCCGAGAATAAATATAAATTTACACTCGGACCGGGAATCGAACCCGGAACCTCACACCCACCACGGTCACATACAAAGCCGCTTGGCTATGAGGCCCTTAAAAAAGGAATGTCCAATTACTTAACCACTTGTAATTGCCACCCTCGGCCTAGAGCGTATTGCTACGTTCTAAGCCTACACAGGAGTATCGATATAGTTGGGTGCCCACTGCACACTATAGAATCTCAACTGTGCCCACTATGTACGGTTTAAACACTCGCCCGGCACCGTACAGCCCTACCAAAGGCCGAGAATAAATATAAATTTACACTCGGACCGGGAATCGAACCCGGAACCTCACACCCACCACGGTCACATACAAAGCCGCTTGGCTATGAGGCCCTTAAAAGGAATGTCCAATTACTTAACCACTTGTAATTGCCACCCTCGGCCTAGAGCGTATTGCTACGTTCTAAGCCTACACAGGAGTATCGATATAGTTGGGTGCCCACTGCACACTATAGAATCTCAACTGTGCCCACTATGTACGGTTTAAACACTCGCCCGGCACCGTACAGCCCTACCAAAGGCCGAGAATAAATATAAATTTACACTCGGACCGGGAATCGAACCCGGAACCTCACACCCACCACGGTCACATACAAAGCCGCTTGGCTATGAGGCCCTTTTTTTTAAAAAGGAATGTCCAATTACTTAACCACTTGTAATTGCCACCCTCGGCCTAGAGCGTATTGCTACGTTCTAAGCCTACACAGGAGTATCGATATAGTTGGGTGCCCACTGCACACTATAGAATCTCAACTGTGCCCACTATGTACGGTTTAAACACTCGCCCGGCACCGTACAGCCCTACCAAAGGCCGAGAATAAATATAAATTTACACTCGGACCGGGAATCGAACCCGGAACCTCACACCCACCACGGTCACATACAAAGCCGCTTGGCTATGAGGCCCTTGAAAAAGGAATGTCCAATTACTAACCACTTGTAATTGCCACCCTCGGCCTAGAGCGTATTGCTACGTTCTAAGCCTACACAGGAGTATCGATATAGTTGGGTGCCCACTGCACACTATAGAATCTCAACTGTGCCCACTATGTACGGTTTAAACACTCGCCCGGCACCGTACAGCCCTACCAAAGGCCGAGAATAAATATAAATTTACACTCGGACCGGGAATCGAACCCGGAACCTCACACCCACCACGGTCACATACAAAGCCGCTTGGCTATGAGGCCCTTAAAAAGGAATGTCCAATTACTTAACCACTTGTAATTGCCACCCTCGGCCTAGAGCGTATTGCTACGTTCTAAGCCTACACAGGAGTATCGATATAGTTGGGTGCCCACTGCACACTATAGAATCTCAACTGTGCCCACTATGTACGGTTTAAACACTCGCCCGGCACCGTACAGCCCTACCAAAGGCCGAGAATAAATATAAATTTACACTCGGACCGGGAATCGAACCCGGAACCTCACACCCACCACGGTCACATACAAAGCCGCTTGGCTATGAGGCCCTTTAAAAAGGAATGTCCAATTACTTAACCACTTGTAATTGCCACCCTCGGCCTAGAGCGTATTGCTACGTTCTAAGCCTACACAGGAGTATCGATATAGTTGGGTGCCCACTGCACACTATAGAATCTCAACTGTGCCCACTATGTACGGTTTAAGCACTCGCCCGGCACCGTACAGCCCTACCAAAGGCCGAGAATAAATATAAATTTACACTCGGACCGGGAATCGAACCCGGAACCTCACACCCACCACGGTCACATACAAAGCCGCTTGGCTATGAGGCCCTTTAACCTAAGGAATGTCCAATTACTTAACCACTTGTAATTGCCACCCTCGGCCTAGAGCGTATTGCTACGTTCTAAGCCTACACAGGAGTATCGATATAGTTGGGTGCCCACTGCACACTATAGAATCTCAACTGTGCCCACTATGTACGGTTTAAACACTCGCCCGGCACCGTACAGCCCTACCAAAGGCCGAGAATAAATATAAATTTACACTCGGACCGGGAATCGAACCCGGAACCTCACACCCACCACGGTCACATACAAAGCCGCTTGGCTATGAGGCCCTTTAAAAAGGAATGTCCAATTACTTAACCACTTGTAATTGCCACCCTCGGCCTAGAGCGTATTGCTACGTTCTAAGCCTACACAGGAGTATCGATATAGTTGGGTGCCCACTGCACACTATAGAATCTCAACTGTGCCCACTATGTACGGTTTAAGCACTCGCCCGGCACCGTACAGCCCTACCAAAGGCCGAGAATAAATATAAATTTACACTCGGACCGGGAATCGAACCCGGAACCTCACACCCACCACGGTCACATACAAAGCCGCTTGGCTATGAGGCCCTTTAAAAAGGAATGTCCAATTACTTAACCACTTGTAATTGCCACCCTCGGCCTAGAGCGTATTGCTACGTTCTAAGCCTACACAGGAGTATCGATATAGTTGGGTGCCCACTGCACACTATAGAATCTCAACTGTGCCCACTATGTACGGTTTAAACACTCGCCCGGCACCGTACAGCCCTACCAAAGGCCGAGAATAAATATAAATTTACACTCGGACCGGGAATCGAACCCGGAACCTCACACCCACCACGGTCACATACAAAGCCGCTTGGCTATGAGGCCCTTAAAAAGGAATGTTGAATTACTTAACCACTTGTAATTGCCATCCTCACACAGGAGTATCGATATAGTTGGGTGCCCACTGCACACTATAGAATCTCAACTGTGCCCACTATGTACGGTTTAAACACTCGCCCGGCACCGTACAGCCCTACCAAAGGCCGAGAATAAATATAAATTTACACTCGGACCGGGAATCGAACCCGGAACCTCACACCCACCACGGTCACATACAAAGCCGCTTGGCTATGAGGCCCTTAAAAAGGAATGTCCAATTACTTAACCACTTGTAATTGCCACCCTCGGCCTAGAGCGTATTGCTACGTTCTAAGCCTACACAGGAGTATCGATATAGTTGGGTGCCCACTGCACACTATAGAATCTCAACTGTGCCCACTATGTACGGTTTAAACACTCGCCCGGCACCGTACAGCCCTACCAAAGGCCGAGAATAAATATAAATTTACACTCGGACCGGGAATCGAACCCGGAACCTCACACCCACCACGGTCACATACAAAGCCGCTTGGCTATGAGGCCCTTAACCTAACCTAACCTAACCTAACCTAACCTAACCTAACCTAACCTAACCTAACCTAACCTAACCTAACCTAACCTTTTTTTTTTTTTTTTTTTTTACCTGGGGAAACCCGCTTACGGGCCCCCGCGCCTGGGCAAAGTGTGAGTGGCGCGGGGAGTGTGGGGGTCAAGGTCATAAAAAGCGATGACCCCATACCCACTAAAACCACCAGGGCCCAATCCGTAGCGTGTCTGTAGCTGGGTCGTGGTAATAGCCTTTTCAGGCCTGAACCCACTTTCCAGCTTGCGCATGCTGCGTGGCGCCAATTAGCGCGCAGCACTCCTAATAAAAAGCCCTATATATCTCTGTATGACGTCAGCGACGCAGAAAGTCGCGACGGCTACGCGCGGTACGTTTCTTCCTTAAAGGCGGCGCCGTAGGGTCAGCCTCCCGGGCTCGCTCGCTGGTTTCTTTCGCCTGCAGGACAGCCTCGGCGAAGGCTTCGACCGCCTGCCAGGCTCGTCTATCCCTTACCATGACGGACACTAAATTTGGGAGTGTCAAGTCGGTCACATTTATTGAGGAGAGCAGAGCGCTCCTCTCGGACTCCCACGCTGGACACTCCTCCAGAGTATGCTGCGGCGTGTCATTTTGACACCCGCAGTGGTGGCAAAGGGGGTTTGCCTCTCGGCGAGCCACCTGGCAAAGGTATTTGCCAAAGCATCCGTGTCCAGTTAGTAGCTGGATCAGGTGGTATCTCAGTGACCCCCATCGTCTGTCAAGCCATTCTTTGAGGACGGGCCGTATGGCCTCGAGGGTCCACAGGCCCGCGCTTGCATTTGTCAGATCGGCACTCCAGTTTCGTATCGCGACTTCGTGCGATTCAGTTCGCCACTGCTTAGTTACCTCGAAGGGCGGCTCTTCTCCGCGCCCCCGCCAGTGGTTTCTCCTCCAGTAAACCTAACCTAACCTAACCTAACCTAACCTAACCTAACCTAACCTAACCTAACCTAACCTAACCTAACCTAACCTAACCTAACCTAACCTAACCTAACCTAACCTAACCTAACCTTTTTTTTTTTTTTTTTTTTTTTTTATGAAGGAGGTTAAAATGCACAAATGCAGGCCCGCGGGCGTATGCAGTCGCTACCGCGGGGACTGTGGGGATGGCGTTCTCAAAGTCCCTCTGCTAATCAGAGGGGAGAAGCCGGACCCACTAAAAATTCCTCCTGAACCCTCCATACCGCCTGCGGTACCAGACTACACCCATTCTGAATGAATGCCGTCCGGCACCGCATTGAGCTCCCCGGGGGTCGCACTAGGCATTCAACCCAGAAAGCTCAGGCGGGTATGTCCGCATAAGGGCCTGGCGACGACGCAGTGGGACGCAGTTGGACCCACGCAACTATGCGTATATTGGGCCCACCCTGCGCCTACCCACCCTTCACCTTGCCGTCGCCAAGCACAACCCCTCCGGTCGATTCAACGCACCTCCCGCTGGCGATCGACAGCCGGAAAACCGGCAAACCGGCCCCACGAAACCGAAAAACCGGTAAACCGGAAAACCGGCAAACCGGAAACCCGGCCCCACGAAACCAGAAAACCGGTAAACCGGAAAACCGGAAAACCGGCAAACCGGCCCCACGAAACCGAAAAACCGGTAAACCGGAAAACCGGAAAACCGGAAACCCGGCCCCACGAAACCAGAAAACCGGTAAACCGGAAAACCGGAAAACCGGCAAACCGGCCCCACGAAACCGAAAAACCGGTAAACCGGAAAACCGGAAAACCGGTAAACCGGCCCCACGAAACCAGAAAACCGGTAAACCGGAAAACCGGAAAACCGGTAAACCGGCCCCACGAAACCAGAAAACCGGTAAACCGGAAAACCGGAAAACCGGTAAACCGGCCCCGCGAAACCAGAAGAACCGGCAAACCGGAAGAACCGATCGCCATGCCTCATGGCTACCTAGTATTGCTGCAACAACACTCGGCAGCGAGAGGTCCGTCCAAACGACCGACACCAGGTCGAGACAGTGTTGCCTCAACCAAGTGGCACATTCGGCCAGGGTGTGCAGTCACCACCCCTGAATCGCGGCACAGCGTCTCCAGATCCCCCCCAACAGGCTGGTGCAGCTATGATGGTTGTGCCACACCAACCTCCATGGGAGCGTTCCCCACAGTTGTCCCAGTCCTTTGGGCTCCCAGGCCCTTCGTCACCTTCGGAGGGTTGCAGGCCCTTCCCGCCATCTTATGGTCTGCTGGCTTCCCAGCCGTTGAGCAGACCGCGCAATGCAGCTCTTTCGAGCTGCATTCATTGGCCTTGTGGCCAGCAACCCCACATCGATAGCACACCTCCGCCAAGTCCATCGTTGAGTCACAGGTGGCTCGCACGTGACCCAACTTCTGGCACTTGTAGCACCTCAAAGGGCGGTCCTCTCGGATTTCAACCCGACAGGAGCTCCACCCAATGAGGAGCTTTCCTTGGCACACTTTCTGGGCGGCGGCGACCGGACACATGAGGAACATCTCCCCCAAGCCCCGTATCCCACGCCTCAAAATCTTACCCGGCTTGATCGCTTCAGCCGGGCACCCACCCATGGCAGCCACCGCCTCCGTCACATCCCTCTCAGTGACGCTGTCGTCAAGGTCCCGAATAAGGAGGTCCGCACATTTGACGGGCCTCCCCACCAAGGCCTCCCCCGACAGCACCACACGAAGCCTGTCCGCCAGGGCATCAGCCTTCTCCTCCCTATCAACCCCCGGCACCTCCAGCATCCGAGCTCCCGTTGCCGTTAGTCGGATGCTGATAGTTGCAATACCAATCTCAGCCAGGTTTATACCATTTCTTGCCTTGAGTAGCACATCGGCATACGTCACCCCCCGCTCCACCGCCTCCCTCCGCAATGTGATGACCACTGCGGAAGTTTTCGGCGGAGTGAGCGAAGGCTGCACCCTGACAGACTGTAAGGAGACTTTACGAGCTAGTGAAAGAGGTCGAAGCTCAAACAAAGGAAGGAGGGGACATAAAGAAGGAAAAGGAAAGGGGAAGTAAGGAAGTGGTAGAAAAAGAAGGAGACGATAGTAAAACATATACAGACAAACTAGAACAACAAATAAAACGTCTGGAAATAGAAAATGACAGGATGGAAAAAACCAGAAAACAACTAAAAGAGGACATAAAAGCCCTTGGTACAGGACAAGGAAACAATATGGTAGAAGAAATGAGAAAAGAACTAAGAGAATACAGACGCGAGGAGGAGGAATGGGAAAAAAGGATAGAAGGAAAGATAATGACATACGCAGAAGCGGCAGCAATCAAACGAAGTAACATTGAAACTAATGAAGACGAATCGAGTAAAACTCCAAATATACAAAGGCGCATGCACTCGATTATAATAGGATCGACGGGCACGGAAACGAGCGGAAAATTGCTGGAGCGCATCCGAGACACGTTGGACGCCAAAAACACCGGGCTCAACGTTGACAAAATAAGGAAAGTAAAGGATCAGAAAATGGTCATAGGATGCACAACCACGGAGCGGCTCGGAAAAATCACGGACCGATTAAGGACCGACCCATCCCTCACAGTGGAAAAAGCAATCACAAAGGACCCGCTGGTCGTCCTCAGAGACGTGATAAAAGCCCACACGGATGAGGATGTGGTGAGTGCACTTAAAAATCAAAATCGGAACCTCTTCAAAGACCTGCAGGAGGAGGATATAAGAGCAGCGGTAAAATACCGAAGGCGGGCAAGAAATCCGCACACTGAGAATATAATTCTCCAGGTCTCTCCGCGTGTGTGGAAAATGCTCACAGAAGCAAAAAAGGCGCACATAGATCTACAACGAGTATCGGTGCAGGATCAAACACCACTAATACAGTGCTCGAGGTGTCTGGGTTACGGCCACGGGCGAAAATATTGCAAAGAAGCCGACCCAACCTGCTCGCACTGTGGAGGATCCCACCTGAAAGTCGACTGCCCAGACCACACAGCGGGAGTACCACCAGTGTGCGTAAACTGCCGGAAGGCAAATACTGGCCCGAATGCACACAACGCCTTTGATATCGAGTGCCCAGTTCGGAAAAGGTGGGACATGTTAGCCCGCAGCCCAGTGGCCTATTGTTAACGCCAGAGTTGTGAATAAATCAATCAAAGTAATACAAGCCAATCTACAAAGAGCCAAAATAGCCACTGATGAATTGTTCATGGAAGCGCAAAAACGGCGAATCGCGGTGGCCCTAATCCAGGAGCCGTATGTCGGGTCAGAAGGCAAGATGAGGGAGTACAAGGGTACCAGTGTGTATCAAAATATAGACACGGTAGGAGGCACCAACAAAGCGGCTATTGCAGTACTAGATGATACAATCGAAGTACTGCAATACCCTGAACTCACAACTAGAAACGTGGTACCTATCGGTCTTAAAACAGCCAAAGGCGTGATACACCTGGTATCCTTCTACATTGAACCGAAGCCAAAACCAATAAGACCGTTTCTTCTGGAATTAGAGAAAGTAATAAAAACACTCCGTGAGAAAACAATAATAGGAGGAGATGTCAACGCCAGCAGCCCATGGTGGGGCAGCAGCGTCACAAACGACAGAGGCGAGGAGGTGGAGGCGACTCTGGACAGCATGAGCATGGAAATCGTGAACCAGGGCGGGGAATACACTTTTGACACTATCAGAGGAAACACAAGGTACACTAGTTGTGTTGACATCACTGCCGTCACTCATGACCTTCTCGGACTTATTGAAAAGTGGAGAGTGGACCATGATGTGACAGGCTCCGATCACAACGCCCTTACATTTACTATTAAATTAGAGCTTTCACCACAAGAACGCGTTGACAGCACAACTAGGGTATATAACGTGAGGAAGGCGAACTGGACCCATTTTCGTGAGAAAATCAGCCAGTTGCTCTCCGAACGTAATCTCTCAACAGAACACATAAACAGTATACACTCAACACAAGAATTAGAAAACACACTCACACACTACACAAACATCATCACAGAAGCATGCGACACACATATACCAAAAATTAAAAAACGCAAAATACTCACCTCCCCCCCCTGGTGGTCCGAAACGCTCTACCAAATGAAGAAAGACGTAGCCACAAAGAAGCGAAGAATAAGATGCGCAGCTCCAGCCCGGCGAACCGTTGTCATCGAAGAATACCTGAAAGCAAAACACAATTACAAAGAAGAAATAGAAAAAGCAGTAATAAATAGTTGGAAGTCCTTTTGCAACAAGCAAGACCGGGAGAGCCTTTGGGATGGCATATATAGAGTCATAAAAAGAACCAACGAAAGGAAGAAAGATCAAATGCTGAAAAAAGATGGAAGGGTTCTGACGCCCGAAGAGTCAGCACAATATCTGGCGGAGACCCTCTTCCCAGAGGACACGAAAATGGGAGAAAGCAGGGAACACTCAGACATAAGGAGCAGAGCCGAAAAGATAAAAAATGTGGAACATAATGCCAACTATGATCCACTGTTTACTCACACGGAACTAACCGAAAGTGTTGCCAGCTTTAACCCAAAAAAGGCACCCGGGGAAGATGGGTTCACTGCGGATATATGCGGACATGCGATATCAGCAAATCCATCCATCTATCTAACGTTGGCAAATAAATGCCTAACCCTCGGATACTTTCCTGCCCGATGGAAAAAAGCCACAGTTATTATACTGAGGAAACCGGACAGGGAAGCATATGACCAGCCCAAGGCATATCGCCCCATAGGGCTGCTTCCTGTACTAGGCAAGATTATGGAAAAGATGATAGTCAAAAGGCTGAACTGGCATCTGATACCAAGAATGTCGGAGAGGCAATATGGCTTCGTCCCACAAAAGGGCACAGAGGACGCGCTGTACTCGCTAACAAAACATATCAGTGAAGGTCTGAGGGCAAAAAAGGTGGTGACGGTAGTGTCTCTCGATATCGAGGGGGCTTTCGACAACGCTTGGTGGCCGGCAATTAAAACTAGACTAGCCGAAGAAGACTGCCCCCTCGGTGTCCGGAGGATTATCGACAGCTACCTTAGGGACAGGAAGATCAGAGTTATATATGGAGGTACAGCCTGGGAAAAAACCACAAGCAAAGGGTGTGTTCAAGGTTCCATCAGCGGACCGACACTTTGGAATTTGCTGGTGGACCCCCTGCTAAAAGAGCTAGAACATCAAAAAGTATACGTACAAGCCTTCGCTGACGACATTGTGTTGGTCTTCACAAATGATACCGCGCTGGAAACGGAAAAAAGTGCCAACCAAGCACTAACACATGTCCAAAGGTGGGGACAGCGCAACAAACTAAAGTTCGCACCACACAAAACAAAGTCTATGGTGATAACTAATCGGACTAAATACGATGTCCCGAGACTCACCATGGCTGGTGTGGACATCGAAACTTTTAAAAGTATAAAGATACTGGGCCTAACAATAGACAACAAAATGACTTTTGGCGAACATACAGCAGTGGTGGCAAAAAAGGCAATAAACATTTACAAGCAGTTAGCCAAAACAGCAAAAGTGAGCTGGGGATTAAATCCGGACATAATCCGAACGATATATACAGCGGTGGTTGAACCAGTAATCCTATACGCAGCAAGCGCTTGGTCCCCATCCGTTAGTAAATTATATATAAAGAAAAGGCTGGACTCAGTCCAACGAGGCTTTGCGGCAAAAATATGTAAAGCCCATAAAACCGCGTCGCTTAATTCAGTTAGAGTGCTCGCCGGGCTGCTACCCCTCGACCTAAGAGTTGTAGAGGAGGCAACACTTTTTAAAATTAAAAAAGGACACGACACCTTGGAAGTGCTAAAAGATGTGGAGATAGAACTAAAAACGCCCTACAAAAACACTCCACACCCTGCGAAAATCCCCCAAATTAGTTACCGAGTTTTAGCAAATGAAGAGGTGAATAAAGAAGACAAAATACACGTCTACACAGATGGCAGTAAAACAAGCGAGGGCGTGGGTGCGGCGGTGACATTCTGGAGAAACAATCGTGAGATCCTAAAACATAAATTAACCCTGGCCGGCTTTTGCAGTGTTTACCAAGCCGAATTATTGGCCTTGAAAAAAGCAGTGCACTTGGCGGTGCGGCGAAAGGAGGTCGGCTTCAACATCTATAGCGACTCTAGGTCAGCACTTGACGCAGTATCGCGCAGTCGCTCCCTCAATCCCCTCGTTACTGAAATACGCGAAGAGCTCGGAAAACACCCGGAGAAGGAAATAAAACTTTTCTGGGTGAAAGCCCACGCGGGCAGGGAGGGAAATGAGAGAGCGGACGAGCTGGCGAAAGAAGCGACAAGGAACCATAAGAACAGACCGACCTACGATCGCTGCCCGCTGTCGCATTTAAAGCGCCTCATAAGAGCGGGAACACTGCAAAAGTGGGCTACAAGATACAAAAATGAACCGACAGGGAAAATCACAAAAATGTTCCTCCCGGATGCCATCGCTGCACACAAGATCACCAGAAGTATAAAATTTAGCAGTGCGCTCACCCAGATACTTACAGGGCACGGGGGGTTTTCTGCCTATTTGCATAGGTTTAAACTAAAAGAGAGCCCGGGGTGCGTATGCGGACACGCAGAGGAAGATGTCCCACACATCCTTTTTGACTGCCCCGTCCACCTCTACAATAGAATGAAGTTAGAAAAACAAATAAATGTAGAAAGAATAGATAAATCGAACATAGCGTTAGAAATAGCCAATAAGGAAAAACGAGACATTATAATAAAATACTGTATAGAAGTAGGAATGTTAGTAAATAATAGAAATAAATGAAACAGTAAGAAAGATAATATAGGAAAATAGATAAATCGAACATAGCGTTAAAAATAGCCGATAAAGAAAAATGAGATATTATAATAAAATATTGTATAGAAGAAGAAATGTAGTAATTAATAGAAATAAGTGAAATTGTAAAATAGATAATGTAGTAATGTAATTGAAATGTAATTGAACTTTGAATAACCAAATAAAGAAGCCACTAACAAATTATATCAGACATTCCACGGCCCGGAGTTGCCCAACGTCCGGGGGTAGGCTATTAGGTAATAAAAAAAAAAAAAAAAAAAAAAAAAAAAACCTAACCTAACCTAACCTAACCTAACCTTTTTTTTTTTTTTTTATGAAGGAGGTTAAAATGCACAATTGCAGGCCCGCGGGCGTATGCAGTCGCTACCGCGGGGACTGTGGGGATGGTTATCTCTTATCCCTCTGCTAACCAGAGGGGAGAAACCCGACCCACTAAAAATTCCTCCTAGGCCCTCCATATCACCTGCAGTGCCAGACACATCCATTCTGAATGAATGACATCTGGCACCGCATTGAATTCCCCGGGGGTCGCACTAGGCATTCAACCCAGGGAATTCAGGCGAATATGTCCGCATAAGGGCTCAACGACGGCGCAGCTGAACGCTGTTGGGCGTACGCTCTTCGCGTCCAGCCCCCGCGCCCACGCCACGCCTTCGCCGAGCACAACCCCTCCGGCCATCGCCACACACCTCCCGCTGACGCTCAGCAGCCTCCTTCTGCAGCAAAACGCGCTCACGCGACCGGACACAGGAGGAACATCTCCCCCAAGCCCCGTATCCCACGCCTCCAAATCTTACCTGGCTTGATCGCTTCAGCCAGGCACCCACCCATGGCAGCCACCGCCTCCGTCACATCCCTCTCAGTGATGCTGTCGTCGAGGTCCCGAATAAGGAGGTCCGCACATTTGACGGGCCTCCCCACCAAGGCTTCCTCCGACAGCACCACACGAAGCCTAGCCGCCAGGGCATCAGCCTTCTCCTCCCTGTCAACCCCCGGCACCTCCAGCATCCGAGCTCCCGTTGCTGTTAGCCGGATGCTGATACTTGCGATACCAATCTCAGCCAGGCTAATACCATTTCTGGCCTTGGTTAACACGTCGGCATACGTCACCCCCCGCTCCACCGCCTCCCTCCGCAATGTGATGACCACTGCGGAAGTTTTCGGCGGAGTGAGCGAAGGCTGCACCCTGACAGACCGCCCAGCCGAGGGCCCTGCGCCGTGACCCACTCCATGGTCCTGTGCCTGGCCCACACGGCCACTTCCCCCACTCACAGGGGGAAGGACCGGCGCAGCGGGAGAACCACTCTTCTTCCCCTTTCCTTTTCCCTTCTTCTTTTTTTTGGTGACGGTCGCCCAGCTTCCGTCACCAGGACCCCCAGAGCCCTGGGGCCCCAAAAGACCTGGGGCCTCCGGGACTCTGCTCCCCTCAAAAACTTCGGGGCCCTGGGTCCCCACCACATTCGGAGCCACCGTGCCCCGACCCCCCAATGAACCCTCACGGGTCCTTGAGCCCTGGGGCCCCGTTAAATTCGGGGCCCCCGGGCCCCCCCTCTCTACAAAACGCTCGGGGTTCTGACTACGGGCCGATGCCGCCAGCGGAGGACGCAGCACAGGCTCAGGGAGGAGCCTGTCCCCAATCCCCGCAAGCTTGGCATCCAACATGCCCCCAACAGCCCGCATCACATCCCCCATAAGATTCTCCCTCACCCCGTCCAAAAGCCCCTCCATCATTTGACGGAGGGCATCTGGAGTGGAGGGACCCTCCACCGACACGGAGTGTCCCTTTGCCTGCGCAAAGTGCGCAGTGCGTTCATTAAAATCCCTCCTAAGGGCCGCAAGCTCCAGACCCAGGTCTTTTACCTGGGCCCTCAGGCGAACATTGTCTCTTTGGAGACGCCTATCCTCATCCCCCCTGAGGCATCTGTCGGCGAGATCCTCCACCATCTCGCCCATATCTTTCGCCGCAACCTTTAGGTCGCGCACAAACTTACCTTTCAGGTTGCCCGATTTCACCGCAATCTCTATGATTTGGTGAACCCGGGCAGCCGACTTCTCCTTGATCTCAGGAACCCCCAAGAGAACCACTGCGTCCTCGTAATCCTCCCATGATGAGAGGGGCCCGTCCGGAGCCTTCACTGAGCTTGCTGAGGCCCCATCCTGTAAATGGCCCCCAGCACCACGCTTTTCCTCTCCAGGGAGAGGGCAGGCCTCAAGATCCCGCAACTCACTCTGCGCCACCTCCAAACCCACCACATGAGAAGCCGCCTTTTTTGGTGGCTTACCCTTGGCAGGTGGAGAAGATGGAGAAGAACTTCCCTTCCCATCCCGCCCTGGGCTCTTAGCATGACCCCGCTTTCTAAAACAAGTGCCAATAGGCACATCGTCGTCACTATCGGACGACGACGGAAACCTCCCCATAATCCTCCTCATCAATGAAGATGCATGTATGAAATGGATGAATACAATGAAATAATATAAATAATATAATACACCACACAAAACTAAATTAAATTAAGATTAACTCTAACTTAAAATTAAAATCAAAATTAAAATTAAAATTAAAATTAAAATTAAAATTAGACTTAAAATTAAATATAATGTCTTAATCCACTTCGGTGTAAATCTTCCACGTTCACTCACTGCGGTGTGAGAGACGTCCGCCAACACCGACGCGTCACAGCGCCTCACTTGACACCAAATTTACGACAAGATGGCGTCGTATATTGTAACATAAATGATGAATGATGCTAACATCAATATCTCAGCCCTCCCTGCTCCAAACCAGACTATGTTGATACCAATCAAACCGCCTTATTGAGACGAAGGCGATGGTTATCTCTTCTAGGTCATCAGACCACCCTCCGAAATAATATGGTTTAAAAACCACCTCAAAACTAAAAGTAATTTTTTAGCCAACTCTGTGAGCCGATTTTAAAAATAAAAGTACTCACATAGTCACTGCAATCCAACACATAGAATAAGTTCTAAAAACTTATACGTCGTCACGACAAAAACAACACAAACACACCGGGTCAATTTCCCACTCACTTATGCCTTGTAGTTATTAATGTTTATAACTTACAAGGTTCACACACACATCAAAATGATCAGTATTAATTCCTGAATCTTATGATACCATTCACAAAATTATCAGACACAAAAATCCCACATAGGATTTTTATAGCCGCGGAGCGAACGAAAACGCAGTTGCCGCTACGACAGCTCGACGCGTACTCAAAAAGGAATGTCCAATTACTAACCACTTGTAATTGCCACCCTCGGCCTAGAGCGTATTGCTACGTTCTAAGCCTACACAGGAGTATCGATATAGTTGGGTGCCCACTGCACACTATAGAATCTCAACTGTGCCCACTATGTACGGTTTAAGCACTCGCCCGGCACCGTACAGCCCTACCAAAGGCCGAGAATAAATATAAATTTACACTCGGACCGGGAATCGAACCCGGAACCTCACACCCACCACGGTCACATACAAAGCCGCTTGGCTATGAGGCCCTTAACCTAACCTAACCTAACCTAACCTAACCTAACCTAACCTAACCTAACCAGTCCGCGTCCAAACGCCACCCGAAACGGTCGAATTCACGTCGCTCCGCGCCTTAAAAAAGTTTGAAAAAATCTAAACAGTGGTTTTTCTTCCGTTTTCAGTTAAGTGTTATATATCATTAGATGCGCGCTTCTGCGATCTAACTAACAGTGTTAAATTCAGTTTTAAAAGTTTTAGTTTAATATTTTATTTTCATAAAAAACAGTAAATTTTTTGGTTTTTTGTCTTTTAAAAATACTTTTAGTTCTTCAAAAATTGTTTTAGTGGTATAGTGTAGTAGAGTGAATTAAGGCGGTCATTTCGACCTAATTTTGGTTGATAAGGGTCCACAACCAAGGATTCCATGGACAAAACACCGGAAAAAGGTCGATAACTTTTTATTCAGATCTATAACAGTGCCATATCATAGCTTAAAACGATAGTCCTAATTGAGGGCTATCGTCCGATACCCATTTTATAATTTTGGGCCCAAGAACCAACTTTTTAGAGCCAAATAACTTCAAAAATAAGGATTTTGCCCCTCCTGCCAGTGCCCCACAAGTTACAGTTCATTTAACGTGTCTATTAGAACCGCTAGACCAAGAGGAATCGTTTGATATATATAGCAAGAAAATCCGATCTGAAATATCCCCTCGAACAGAGGGAAAACCTGTTTTTGGGTGTTAATCAGCCCCAAACTCAAATGCACAACACTTCACTATATATACCACAGACAAACTAAAAATTAGAAAGCTACTGACACCAAGTTTGTAAGAATCGGAACCATAGCCAGGAAGTAACGGCCAGAAACCGCTTGGAAACGAGGATTTCCACAGGATCCAGAACTCCTAAAATTCTAAATTTATAACCACCGGATAGCCCGTCAAAAACACCAACAGACATCTTACATTTCAACCACAAGAATTTTCCATTCACCGAGCTGGACACCAGATTGTCTGGTGACCATCAGGAACAGCCCCAACACCAAAACCACCCACTAGTTCTCTCCGAGGGAAATCAGAAAAATACAAACACCACAACCCTGCGTGCAACAGCGGCTGAGCAATCCTATTCTCAAACTCAAGGTAGGGTGGATTACCAGCCCCATAATTTTAGATTTTTAACATTTTACAAATTTTACACTAAACCCATCGAGCTTGGGCTCATTCGAACCGGCTTTGCAAGCTCTATAAGATAGTGTACACTGTTCCTCTCACAAACCCCCCTCCACCCCACAAAACAGGTTTTTCCCCCCCATCGAGACGAAATCTTCCCCCCCACCCCCACCCCTTCGAGTTTGGTATCAAACGACTCAGCTCGAAGAGGTGTACACACCTGTCCATATTTTAGCCCCCCCTCACCCCCCTCCGCAGACATGCTTCCCCGAACCCCCCCAAAATCGACCAATTCTGACATTCCGTCACCTCACATGACCACAGCAGCCGCCAGGCGGTCCCTAGTGGACACCCTGAGCCCGTCTTTCACCCGCTCAGCTCCCCCTGCGGAGTCTACATACATAGAGATGGCGAGAGATTATAGAAGGAAAGGCCTGGATGCATTATTAGCCTCCCGCAACATAAAGGGTGAGCTTAAAACTACTATCACCGAGGCAATTGAAGGCCTTTTTGGAGTCATCGCATTAATAGACCCCTCCACGCCCTCCCCTCCTAAACCCCCAACACCACCACCCAAAGCCATAACTACACCTCCAACCGATACTCACACTACACAATTACTACAAAAACTCGAGGCCCACTCTCGGCTACTCGAGGACACCAATAAGGTCTTGCAGGAACATACCAGGGTTCTAAAGGCATCTTCCAAACCACAGCCAGTGGCGTCGGACCCGCACAAGATCAATCGATCCTATGCTACGGCCGCCGCCGCCCCCAAACCCCCTGCAGGCCCTTCCATCGTGGTTTCCGGAGAGGGCTTTAACACAGCCGAACAGCTGCTAACACAATTAAGCAAAACTGTAAACTTTGGGCAGGGTGGATACGCCCCACTGAAGATAACCCCACTTTCAAAACAAAAGATAAAAGTCGTCTTCGAAAAAGAAGAACATAAAACACATGCACTCGAACATTTACATAAGAACACACAAATACAGACTCAAGAAGAAAGACGTATCGACCCTATGATTATTCTTAAAGGGATATCAAAAAATATCCCCGAATTTGAACTGACTAAAACAATTAAAGACCAAAACACCACTTTAACAAAACACACATTCACCGTTAAATTCATAGCCAATAACAGGAACACTACACTATATAACGCGGTGCTTAACACAACACCCGCTGCCTGGAAGGCGTTTGCCGATCTAGGCAGAATCAACATAGGTATGCAGAGGGTCCACAGTGGCAACTTTTCACCGTTTAGGCAATGCCAAAACTGCCTAAACTTCGGCCACACAAAGAGCCGCTGCCCTGCAACCACACCAACATGCGCCAAGTGCTCTGCTCACCATCCCACTACAGAGTGCAAGGTGCAAACACACAAGTGTGCCAATTGCGATGAGCATAATGCCCAATATAAAACAAACACTGACACACAACACCGCGCCGACTCTGAAAACTGCCCCAAAGTTAAAGCTATGCGTGCCCGCGTTGAGGCCAAAGTTAATTACATCTAAACATGCATAAAAACATTAAATTCATTCAGGCGAACCTTGACCGGTCTCGCAACGCCACTCAAGAATTCAAACACCACTTTATCACAAATAAACTTGACATCGCCATCATATCCGAACCCTACACATACAATAACACAGTTAAAAATATTGCAGGCCTCCGCGTGTTTCAGTCCGATTCGGCGAACACAACGAAAGCCTGCATTATAACCCGCACAGACATCAACGCACACATCATATCTCAATACACCACAGGGAATATAGTAGTTATTGCTATACCCACTAAAACAAAAACTCTATACATTGCGTCGGTTTACGTTGAACCGAAAACCGACACCAATAACACCCTAGACATACTAGATACATTCACAAAAACACACAATAACTCAAACATCGTGATTGGCGGCGACTTCAACGCGTGGCACATGCTTTGGGGCAGCCCCCGAAGTAACACACGGGGACTATACTTAACCGATATCATCAACTCTAACGATCTACACATAAACAACACAGGCAACACACCCACATTCGAAACAATAACACACGGAACGGAGAGGTCATCTATCATCGACCTCACGCTCTCATCCACACACACATACCACCAAATACACAAATGGGAGGTAAAACAGCGCCTATTTCCATCCACACAACACAATCCTATAGGATTCGTATTGGATTGCCAAACGGATCCTATACCACACGCCACTAATAATAGCACATTTAAGTACAACACCAGCAAGGCAAATTGGCACACCTTCAAAGAAAGACTCCACACATTAATAACTCAACAACACACGCTTAAAACAAATATATCTACACTATCACCACAACAGTTAGACGAGTTCGTTCTATCCCTCACCGACACAATAAATAACGCCTGCTTGGAATCTTTCGCAATCAAAGCAGGATTGAGAAAGCCTCAGGCACCCTGGTGGAATGAAAACCTCGAACACCTGAAAAATAAATGCATTAGCCTACACCACAAAATAAACACACACTCAAAACACAAGCGTACACCTCCTTCAGATCTAATAAAC
This sequence comes from Pieris napi, assembly GCF_905475465.1. Lineage (NCBI taxonomy): Eukaryota > Metazoa > Arthropoda > Insecta > Lepidoptera > Pieridae > Pieris > Pieris napi. The sequence continues at coordinate 68,873 of NC_062256.1, forward strand.
ACGTATCACGAGACAAAACTCATATACACACAAACACTAAGGAAAGCATCTACAGACCACTTTAGACTATTCTGTAACGCACAAGGTGCAGAAGACGTGTGGTCTATAACTAACAGACTACTCAAATCAAACAACTCTATTCAACCCCGCACCCTTAAGGTAAACAACAAATACACAAGCAACGAGGAGGAGACATCACAAGCACTTCTTACACATTTTTATCCCGACGACGTCCCGGATACGGACGTCAGACACACACATATGCGCAGTAATTCCAGTTCACTACCCGACACGGAGGACGACCCTCCCTTCACCACATCTGAAATCCTATCTGCAATAGACTCCATCCGCCATACCAAAGCACCAGGCAATGATCACCTCACCAGCGACATCTGCCTGGTGTTCGCCCGTAACTACCCGGAATTAATCACCAACTTAATGAATCGCTGCTTACAGACCTCACATTTTCCAACCCCTTGGAAAGAGGCAATTGTTAAAATTATCCCCAAACCAAACAAATTAGATTACACTAGCCTAAGCTCCTTCCGACCCATAGGGTTAATCCCTGTGTTCGGGAAAGTGTTGGAAAAGCTATTCACTAAACGCCTTACTTACAACGCGCATAAACTTAAATTACTGAACCGATCGCAATACGGCTTCACCGAACAAACTGGCACAACACACGCTTTACACAAAACTCTCGATATCATACGCAACGCTAAACAAAACAAACAACACACAATAGCCGTATCCCTCGATATCAAGGCCGCGTTTGACAACGCTTGGTGGCCGGCCGTATTGAGTGGATTACGAGCGGTAAAATGCCCACTTAACATATTTAAACTAATACAAAACTACCTCACAGATAGAACAGTAACACACCAAATGGGCAACACACGCACCACACGAACTACACAAAAGGGATGCATCCAGGGGTCGGCTTGCGGTCCGATACTCTGGAACATTATCCTTAACTCACTACTCAACACTCCACTCCCACCAGGGTGCAACATTCAAGCCTTCGCCGACGACGTTCTACTAGTAATAACAGATACAGACACCAATACACTCGAGCATAAAACGAATATCACATTAAACGCAATAAAAGAATGGGGCGACGGAGTTAAACTTCAGTTCGGCCCCGAAAAAACCCAAATGATCGCCTTTTCCAAACAGGCACAAAAGTGCAAAATAACCTTTAATCACACTCCACTACAGTTCACTCATAAAATCAAATATCTAGGTATCATTTTGGACAATAAACTTAATTTCAAACATCATATCATATATATAACCGCCAAAGCAACACATATTTTTAACAAACTAACAATATTTACACGACCCACTTGGGGACCACACCCAGAAAACATCAGGCTCATTTATAAAATGGTCATAGAACCAATAATTACATACGGCGCATCTATTTGGGGCCACGCGGCCAACAAAAGATATAACAAAAAATTGCTAAGCAAGACACAAAGGGGGTTCGCTCTGCGAACTACCAGAGCTTTTAAAAACGTCTCCACCAATGCTGCCGTCGCTCTCGCGGGGTTCGTTCCCTTAGATCTTAAGGTCCTCGAGTCCTGCGAGACCGAGGGGGCTCGTATCAAAGGCGTAAGCAAATACATACCGGATGACATCCCAGTTGAACGACCAACACTATTCACCGAACTCCTACACCCCGCTTCCAGACCGCTTATCAAATACAGAACACACAAAAACAACCTCGACAAACACACGGCAAACAACACCATTAACATATACACAGACGGGAGCAAGCAAGAGGCGGGGCAAACAGGAGCCGCTTACGTTGCTTACTCCCCAAACAACACGCAAATCATACACAAATGGAAGCGGAAGCTACACCCAACGTGTACGGTGTTCCAAGCCGAACTGGTTGCTATAAAGGGAGCCAGCGACTGGGCCATCGCACATTCACTTAAACAACACAACAAAAACATACACTCGTACACAATCAATTCCGATTCTATGGCCGCGCTACAAGCGATCGGCCAAACAAACAACACACACAACATAATCACAAGCATACACAAAAATATTGCCAACAACTCACACATCAACATTAAGTTCAACTGGGTAAAAGGTCACGCCGGTATAGCTGGCAACGAGGCGGCCGATGAGGCGGCCAAATCAGCCGCAAACTCCCATTCGAAATACTTTTACACACAATGCCCGATGGCATATATCAAACAGCGGGCCAAACAAGATACCGCCAGACTGTGGGATAAACGGTTTACCGACGAACCCACAGCTAAACACACTAAACACCTTTTACAAAGCATCAACAATATCAACACATTTATTAAACTATATCCCACTACATTCCAAATCACACAGCTACTCACTGGGCATTCCTTCGCCAAAGATCACCTAAAACGCTTCCACATCACAGACAACGACACATGCCCTTGCGACACAAACACTACACAGACACTCCAACACTTAATAGAGGAATGCCCACGCTTCGAACGCCTTAGATACAATCACTTACAGAAAAATAGAAAATCCCACAATCCCTACTCCCTAATCGACAACAAACCCCAAACCATAGAATCCCTTCTAAGCATGGTCACTAAGATTATAGATGCCATCAAAGATTACAATAACCCACAAATAACAGGCTCGTAATCCACCCCAACTCAATCGTTATTTTGTTATTTTTACCATTGCCATATCATAAGCCTTTAATTTACATGTAAAATATTCTTAAAGTATTGTTATTACAGAGTATAATGCTCATAATATTATGCGAACTTAAACCTATACAACAATTGTTAGTTTTAAAACAACCTTACATTACATTAATCATAAGACCTTTATATTTAATTTTACTTTATATTTTACTTTAGCACTGTATTCATCCATCATAATATATTTAATACCAATCTAACAACAAAGAAATAGTTTGTAATTTTTTACCATTACCATATTATAAGCCTTTACTTGAAATGTACAATATTCTCCTCTTGCATACAGTAAAGCATTGTTGTTATTACAAAGTATAATGTTCATAATATATGGAATTAAACTTATATAATAATTGTCAATTTAAAAACAACCTTACATTAATACGTTAACCATAAGACCCTTATATTCAGATTTTAGTTTATATTTCATTTTATCACTGTATTCATCCATCATAATATAATGTAACATAAATGTAACAACAAAGAAATGTATTAGCTCATAATACCCTAACATCTAAGATTTTTGTAATTAGCTTAGTAACTTTAACGTAACTTAACCAAAATTGTAAACAAATTGACTTATAAAAGTTACTTTTATATTTTTTACCATAATTACCCTTCTAAAATATTAATAAAACTTTGTATAATTAGTTATAAGAAATTAGTTTATAAGACGCGGACTCTAATCGGGTGGTTGAGGGAAGGAAATTGTATCAAATAGCAAAAACAACCCTCAACCACCCTACCCATGTCCAAACCAAATAATTGTATTTTCTAAATAAAACACTTGTACTGAATAACTTACTTATAGCTTAGCTTCCTCGGCCCCGGGGCGTAAGTCGCCGGGGAGGTAGGCCCACTAGCAATAAAAAAAAAAAAATAAATAAAAAAATAAAAAAAAAAAAAAAAAAAAAACCTAACCTAACCTAACCTAACCTAACCTAACCTAACCTAACCTTTTTTTTTTTTTTTTTTATGAAGGAGGTTAAAATGCACAATTGCAGGCCCGCGGGCGTATGCAGTCGCTACCGCGGGGACTGTGGGGATGGTTATCTCTTATCCCTCTGCTAACCAGAGGGGAGAAACCCGACCCACTAAAAATTCCTCCTAGGCCCTCCATATCACCTGCAGTGCCAGACACATCCATTCTGAATGAATGACATCTGGCACCGCATTGAATTCCCCGGGGGTCGCACAAGGCATTCAACCCAGGGAATTCAGGCGAATATGTCCGCATAAGGGCTCAACGACGGCGCAGCTGAACGCTGTTGGGCGTACGCTCTTCGCGTCTAGCCCCCGCGCCCACGCCACGCCCTCGCCGAGCACAACCCCTCCGGCCATCGCCACACACCTCCCGCTGACGCTCAGCAGCCTCCTTCTGCAGCAAAACGCGCTCACAGAAGAAAGCTACCGCTCGCCATGCCTCTTGGCTACCAAGCATTGCTGCAACAACGCTCGGTAGCGAGAGGTCCGTCCCGATGACCGACACTAGGTCGTGGCGTTGCCTCGACCAAGTGGCACATTCAGCCAGGGTGTGCTCCGCCGTGTCCTCCGGGGCGCCACAATGGTGGCAGATGGGATGGATTTCCCGTCCCGCCACCTTGTGCAGAAACCGTCCGAAGCACCCATGCCCGGACAGCATCTGCGCCATCCGAAAGGACACAGCCCCACCCGGACGATTCACCCATTCCCGTAAAAATGGGCGAATCGCCTCCACTGTTCTTAAACCCGCCCTTGGCATAGCCAGATCATGGGCCCACCTATTGAAGGTGTCCTCCCTGGCTTGCCTCCTCGCTGGTCCGACCAATTCGGCCCATCGGCCATCTGCTCTCGTCTCACACTTGAGACGATACAGGCCACTTAGGGCCACCGCCTCGAACTCCCAGGGCGGAGTCCCCGCCAACAGGCACGCCGCCTCGAATGAGACAGTCCGATAGCAGCGAGCTGCCCGAACCGCCATCACTCGCTGCGGCCTCCTGAGCAGGGCGCGGTTCTTCGCCCCCAGCCTATCATCCCATATTGGGGCCCCATACAAGGCCATACTGCGTATGACACCGCAGTACAGCCTCCGTACACTCTGCTGAGGGCCCCCAATATTAGGCAGAAGCCTTGCTAGCGCCCCCGCTGCCCCCACTAACTTCCCCCCGAGAGCCTTAAAGTGGGCCTCAAAGTTCCAGCGACCGTCCAAGACGAGACCAAGGTATTTCATCTTGGACGACACCGGAACCCTTACTCCTTCCACCATCAGGACCGCCCCAGGAGGTGGACCATTCCTAGGGCCATGGAACAATAGGGCGTCCGTCTTATCGAGAGACACCCTAAGTCCCAGGGCCCCTATCCGTCTAACAGTAAGGGAGGTGCCAACCGTTGCAAGTCGAGCCACCTCCCCATAGCTTGCCCCACTGGCCACTACGAGGGTATCGTCTGCATAGCAGAAGACGCGCAATCCTGGCAGAAGCGCGCCCCGCAATACCCAATCGTAGGCCATGTCCCACAGGAGTGGCCCTAGGACCGAGCCTTGAGGTACCCCACACCGCACAGGGTGGTAACAGACCGTGCCCTCTCTATTGGAGTACACGATCCGTCTCTCCGCAAAATAGTCCCCCACTATCCGGCGCAGATACAGAGGGACCTCAAAAAATTCAAGGGCCTCTCCAACCACGCCAAAAGGGAGACTATTGAAGGCATTGGCAATATCTAATGATACTGCCAATGCCCTTCCACCCCCGCTAACCACCCCACCGGTGTGAGACCTCAGGTCCCGAAGAGCATCTAGCGTCGACCGACCCGCCCGAAAGCCGTACTGTGCCTCGCTCAGATCCGGCCCCTCAACAGAGAGGTGCCGGCACAACCGAGACGCCACGACCCACTCCAGCGCCTTGCCCGCCTCGTCCAAAAGGACAATAGGGCGGTAAGCCGCCGAACTGTCCGCCGGGCGGTCCTCCTTCCGCACGAGACACAGTCGTCCCGTCTTCCAAGCCACCGGGAACCGTCCACCGCGCAAACACGCGGTGTACAACTCCCGGACGGAGACCTCCATATGAGGGAGGACTACTGCCAGGACACGCGCATGCACACCATCCGGGCCAGGTGCTTTCTTGCGGGCTTTGAGACGGGTAAGGATAGCCTCCATCTCTATATCAGAGACTTCCGGAGCTATCCCTTCCTCTCCGCCCGCCACATCCCCCACAGACGCCGCCATATTCAGAGGGATAGTGTCAGAAGGCAAAGGAAACAGATCCGCCACCACCCGCTTCAGGAAGGTCGGTTCCAGACTCTCCACGAGAGGCATCCCCGTACCTTTCAGCCTCTTACGAGCCGATCGGTAGGGGCGCCCCCATGGATCATCATTCAACCCCCGAAGCATCTCCTGATGAGTCCTTTCCTTTGCCTCACAGATAGCCCCCTGGAGAGCCTTCTTGCGATCATTATAGATCAACCGAAGGCCCTCCGTGACATTGGGGCTATCTCCCCTCCTCCGGCGGCTCCTGTAGTAGGCCCTTCTGGCCTCACCACATGCGCCTCGGAGATTGCCAATCTCCGACGTCCACCAGTAGACCGCTCTCCTCCCCTTCGGCGGCCTCCATTTGGGCATTGCCGCATCCGACACCCTTCGGAGACTTAGGCTCAGTCTGCCAGCTCCTTCATCTACATCCAGAACACCAGTGGGCGCACACCACCCCTCGACAATTGCCACCTCCTGCGCAATCTGACGGTCCAGTCGGCCTATGGACCAGCGAGGAAATCTCATCCGAGTCTGCCCCCGCACATCCCACCTCATCGAAGTGGAGACCCACATCTGGATATAACGATGATCCGATAGGGTCTCCACTCCGTCCAGCACAGTCCATGCCGTCGTTACCCGGGCCGCCGCCGCAGAAGCAAGGGTCACATCCACCCTTGAACTGCCCTGTGGGCGGACACAGGTGGGCTCCGTTCCCTCGTTTAAGAATACGAGGCCCAACTCCGCCGCCCACTCCTCCAGAACCGGGCCCCTCCGACACGACACCCTGTCACCCCAGGTGGGAGACCTCGCATTAAGGTCTCCCATGAGGATAAGGGGCCGCGGAAGAGCCCCCCGTATGGCCAGGCCCATGGCATCAAGGAAACCCTCGAAATGGCTCAGACGCTCATTGGGGGAAAAATACGCTCCGACGAACGTCCATTCCCCCCAATCAGCCAGAACAAACCCAGAACCTCTCTCTCTTAGAGAGAGAGGAGGTCCATGCGGCCGAGCAATCACAGCCGCATCACCTCGAAGGTCCCCCACCCATGAGCTCTGTCGCGACACATAGTAGGGCTCAGTAACAACGGCCGCCATCACCCCCCACTCCGCCATCGACTGCAGGAACAAGTCCTGAGCCGCAGCGGAGCGCCTTAAATTCCCCTGAAGGAGGCTAGTAAGGCTGTCAGACATTTTATTTGTTTGACAGCTCTACACCAACCTCCATGGGAGCATTCCCCACCACCGTGCTGGACGCTACAGGGGCATACGGGGCCCCCCTCCGCCTTGGAGGGTTGCAGGCCCTACCCCCCATTTTGTGGTCTGCCGGCTTCCCAGCCGCTGAGCAGACCACACAATGCAGCTCTTTCGAGCTGCACTCATGGGCCTTGTGACCTACAACCCCACATCTAAAGCACGCCTCCGCCATGTCCACCGCCGAGGTACAGGTGACCCGCACGTGACCAAACTCCTGGCACTTAAAGCACCTCAAAGGGCGATCCTCTCGGATTTCAACCCGACAGGAGCTCCACCCAATGAGGAGCTTTCCTTGGCACACTTTCTCGGCGGCGGCGACCGGACACAGGAGGAACATCTCCCCCAAGCCCCGTATCCCACGCCTCCAAATCTTACCTGGCTTGATCGCTTCAGCCAGGCACCCACCCATGGCAGCCACCGCCTCCGTCACATCCCTCTCAGTGATGCTGTCGTCGAGGTCCCGAATAAGGAGGTCCGCACATTTGACGGGCCTCCCCACCAAGGCTTCCTCCGACAGCACCACACGAAGCCTAGCCGCCAGGGCATCAGCCTTCTCCTCCCTGTCAACCCCCGGCACCTCCAACATCCGAGCTCCCGTTGCTGTTAGCCGGATGCTGATACTTGCGATACCAATCTCAGCCAGGCTAATACCATTTCTGGCCTTGGTTAACACGTCGGCATACGTCACCCCCCGCTCCACCGCCTCCCTCCGCAATGTGATGACCACTGCGGAAGTTTTCGGCGGAGTGAGCGAAGGCTGCACCCTGACAGACCGCCCAGCCGAGGGCCCTGCGCCGTGACCCACTCCATGGTCCTGTGCCTGGCCCACACGGCCACTTCCCCCACTCACAGGGGGAAGGACCGGCGCAGCGGGAGAACCACTCTTCTTCCCCTTTCCTTTTCCCTTCTTCTTTTTTTTGGTGACGGTCGCCCAGCTTCCGTCACCAGGACCCCCAGAGCCCTGGGGCCCCAAAAGACCTGGGGCCTCCGGGACTCTGCTCCCCTCAAAAACTTCGGGGCCCTGGGTCCCCACCACATTCGGAGCCACCGTGCCCCGACCCCCCAATGAACCCTCACGGGTCCTTGAGCCCTGGGGCCCCGTTAAATTCGGGGCCCCCGGGCCCCCCCTCTCTACAAAACGCTCGGGGTTCTGACTACGGGCCGATGCCGCCAGCGGAGGACGCAGCACAGGCTCAGGGAGGAGCCTGTCCCCAATCCCCGCAAGCTTGGCATCCAACATGCCCCCAACAGCCCGCATCACATCCCCCATAAGATTCTCCCTCACCCCGTCCAAAAGCCCCTCCATCATTTGACGGAGGGCATCTGGAGTGGAGGGACCCTCCACCGACACGGAGTGTCCCTTTGCCTGCGCAAAGTGCGCAGTGCGTTCATTAAAATCCCTCCTAAGGGCCGCAAGCTCCAGACCCAGGTCTTTTACCTGGGCCCTCAGGCGAACATTGTCTCTTTGGAGACGCCTATCCTCATCCCCCCTGAGGCATCTGTCGGCGAGATCCTCCACCATCTCGCCCATATCTTTCGCCGCAACCTTTAGGTCGCGCACAAACTTACCTTTAAGGTTGCCCGACTTCACCGCAATCTCTATGATTTGGTGAACCCGGGCAGCCGACTTCTCCTTGATCTCAGGAACCCCCAAGAGAACCACTGCGTCCTCGTAATCCTCCCATGATGAGAGGGGCCCGTCCGGAGCCTTCACTGAGCTTGCTGAGGCCCCATCCTGTAAATGGCCCCCAGCACCACGCTTTTCCTCTCCAGGGAGAGGGCAGGCCTCAAGATCCCGCAACTCACTCTGCGCCACCTCCAAACCCACCACATGAGAAGCCGCCTTTTTTGGTGGCTTACCCTTGGCAGGTGGAGAAGATGGAGAAGAACTTCCCTTCCCATCCCGCCCTGGGCTCTTAGCATGACCCCGCTTTCTAAAACAAGTGCCAATAGGCACATCGTCGTCACTATCGGACGACGACGGAAACCTCCCCATAATCCTCCTCATCAATGAAGATGCATGTATGAAATGGATGAATACAATGAAATAATATAAATAATATAATACACCACACAAAACTAAATTAAATTAAGATTAACTCTAACTTAAAATCAAAATCAAAATTAAAATTAAAATTAAAATTAAAATTAAAATTAAAATTAAAATTAAAATTAGACTTAAAATTAAATATAATGTCTTAATCCACTTCGGTGTAAATCTTCCACGTTCACTCACTGCGGTGTGAGAGACGTCCGCCAACACCGACGCGTCACAGCGCCTCACTTGACACCAAATTTACGACAAGATGGCGTCGTATATTGTAACATAAATGATGAATGATGCTAACATCAATATCTCAGCCCTCCCTGCTCCAAACCAGACTATGTTGATACCAATCAAACCGCCTTATTGAGACGAAGGCGATGGTTATCTCTTCTAGGTCATCAGACCACCCTCCGAAATAATATGGTTTAAAAACCAACTCAAAACTAAAAGTAATTTTTTAGCCAACTCTGTGAGCCGATTTTAAAAATAAAAGTACTCACATAGTCACTGCAATCCAACACATAGAATAAGTTCTAAAAACTTATACGTCGTCACGACAAAAACAACACAAACACACCGGGTCAATTTCCCACTCACTTATGCCTTGTAGTTATTAATGTTTATAACTTACAAGGTTCACATACACATCAAAATGATCAGTATTAATTCCTGAATCTTATGAAACCATTCACAAAATTATCAGACACAAAAATCCCACATAGGATTTTTATAGCCGCGGAGCGAACGAAAACGCAGTTGCCGCTACGACAGCTCGACGCGTACTAAGAAAGGAATGTCCAATTACTTAACCACTTGTAATTGCCACCCTCGGCCTAGAGCGTATTGCTACGTTCTAAGCCTACACAGGAGTATCGATATAGTTGGGTGCCCACTGCACACTATAGAATCTCAACTGTGCCCACTATGTACGGTTTAAACACTCGCCCGGCACCGTACAGCCCTACCAAAGGCCGAGAATAAATATAAATTTACACTCGGACCGGGAATCGAACCCGGAACCTCACACCCACCACGGTCACATACAAAGCCGCTTGGCTATGAGGCCCTAAAAAGGAATGTCCAATTACTTAACCACTTGTAATTGCCACCCTCGGCCTAGAGCGTATTGCTACGTTCTAAGCCTACACAGGAGTATCGATATAGTTGGGTGCCCACTGCACACTATAGAATCTCAACTGTGCCCACTATGTACGGTTTAAACACTCGCCCGGCACCGTACAGCCCTACCAAAGGCCGAGAATAAATATAAATTTACACTCGGACCGGGAATCGAACCCGGAACCTCACACCCACCACGGTCACATACAAAGCCGCTTGGCTATGAGGCCCTTAAAAAAAGGAATGTCCAATTACTTAACCACTTGTAATTGCCACCCTCGGCCTAGAGCGTATTGCTACGTTCTAAGCCTACACAGGAGTATCGATATAGTTGGGTGCCCACTGCACACTATAGAATCTCAACTGTGCCCACTATGTACGGTTTAAACACTCGCCCGGCACCGTACAGCCCTACCAAAGGCCGAGAATAAATATAAATTTACACTCGGACCGGGAATCGAACCCGGAACCTCACACCCACCACGGTCACATACAAAGCCGCTTGGCTATGAGGCCCTTAAAAAGGAATGTCCAATTACTTAACCACTTGTAATTGCCACCCTCGGCCTAGAGCGTATTGCTACGTTCTAAGCCTACACAGGAGTATCGATATAGTTGGGTGCCCACTGCACACTATAGAATCTCAACTGTGCCCACTATGTACGGTTTAAACACTCGCCCGGCACCGTACAGCCCTACCAAAGGCCGAGAATAAATATAAATTTACACTCGGACCGGGAATCGAACCCGGAACCTCACACCCACCACGGTCACATACAAAGCCGCTTGGCTATGAGGCCCTTTAAAAGGAATGTTGAATTACTTAACCACTTGTAATTGCCATTCTCGGCCTAGAGCGTATTGCTACGTTCTAAACCTACACAGGAATCTCTATAGTTGGGTGCCCACTGCACACTATAGAAACTCAACCGTGCCCACTATGTACGGTTTAAACACTCGCCCGGCACCGTACAGCCCTACCAAAGGCCGAGAATAAATATAAATTTACCCTCGGACCGGGAATCGAACCCGGAACCTCACACCCACCACGGTCACATACAAAGCCGTTTGGCTATGAGGCCCTTAAAAAGGAATGTCCAATTACTTAACCACTTGTAATTGCCACCCTCGGCCTAGAGCGTATTGCTACGTTCTAAGCCTACACAGGAGTATCGATATAGTTGGGTGCCCACTGCACACTATAGAATCTCAACTGTGCCCACTATGTACGGTTTAAACACTCGCCCGGCACCGTACAGCCCTACCAAAGGCCGAGAATAAATATAAATTTACACTCGGACCGGGAATCGAACCCGGAACCTCACACCCACCACGGTCACATACAAAGCCGCTTGGCTATGAGGCCCTTAAAAAGGAATGTTGAATTACTTAACCACTTGTAATTGCCATCCTCACACAGGAGTATCGATATAGTTGGGTGCCCACTGCACACTATAGAATCTCAACTGTGCCCACTATGTACGGTTTAAACACTCGCCCGGCACCGTACAGCCCTACCAAAGGCCGAGAATAAATATAAATTTACACTCGGACCGGGAATCGAACCCGGAACCTCACACCCACCACGGTCACATACAAAGCCGTTTGGCTATGAGGCCCTTAACCTAACCTAACCTAACCTAACCTAACCTAACCTAACCTAACCTAACCTAACCTAACCTAACCTAACCTAACCTAACCTAACCTAACCTAACCTAACCTAACCTAACCTAACCTAACCTAACCTAACCTTTTTTTTTTTTTTTTTTTTATGAAGGAGGTTAAAATGCACAAATGCAGGCCCGCGGGCGTATGCAGTCGCTACCGCGGGGACTGTGGGGATGGCGTTCTCAAAGTCCCTCTGCTAGTCAGAGGGGAGAAGCCGGACCCACTAAAAATTCCTCCTAAACCCTCCATACCGCCTGCGGTACCAGACTACACCCATTCTGAATGAATGCCGTCCGGCACCGCATTGAGCTCCCCGGGGGTCGCACTAGGCATTCAACCCAGAAACCTAACCTAACCTAACCTAACCTAACCTAACCTAACCTAACCTAACCTAACCTTTTTTTTTTTTTTTTATGAAGGAGGTTAAAATGCACAATTGCAGGCCCGCGGGCGTATGCAGTCGCTACCGCGGGGACTGTGGGGATGGTTATCTCTTATCCCTCTGCTAACCAGAGGGGAGAAACCCGACCCACTAAAAATTCCTCCTAGGCCCTCCATATCACCTGCAGTGCCAGACACATCCATTCTGAATGAATGACATCTGGCACCGCATTGAATTCCCCGGGGGTCGCACAAGGCATTCAACCCAGGGAAAAAAGGAATGTCCAATTACTTAACCACTTGTAATTGCCACCCTCGGCCTACAGCGCATTGCTACGTTCTAAGCCTACACAGGAGTCTCAATATAGTTGGGTGCCCACTGCACACTATAGAAACTCAACCGTGCCCACTATGTACGGTTTAAGCACTCGCCCGGCACCGTACAGCCCTACCAAAGGCCGAGAATAAATATAAATTTACACTCGGACCGGGAATCGAACCCGGAACCTCACACCCACCACGGTCACATACAAAGCCGTTTGGCTATGAGGCCCTTTTAAAAGGAATGTCCAATTACTTAACCACTTGTAATTGCCACCCTCGGCCTAGAGCGTATTGCTACGTTCTAAGCCTACACAGGAGTCTCAATATAGTTGGGTGCCCACTGCACACTATAGAAACTCAACCGTGCCCACTATGTACGGTTTAAGCACTCGCCCGGCACCGTACAGCCCTACCAAAGGCCGAGAATAAATATAAATTTACACTCGGACCGGGAATCGAACCCCCGGAAAAAGATAAAGATGGCCCCTTACAGCACCGTGTATCAAGCAGAGCTGGCGGCTCTCGTCGGTGCAGTGAGGGAGGCGATGATAGCGGGCACTGACGTGAACATCTGCAGCGACTCGCGGTCTTCGCTCGAGGCGATTGCGGGCGGACGCTCTCGAAACCCCCGAGTAGTCGAGATCCGCAGACACCTGGTGGAGAGCCTTAAAAAGGGCCAGAATATTAAGCTCCACTGGGTGAAAGCGCACGTCGGCACGGAGGGGAATGAGAGGGCGGACGAACTCGCGAGAGCCGCTGCGGAGACCTCGAAAGTCAAAGCAGCTCACGTAGAGTACCCGCTCTCATACATCAAGAAAGAAGTGAGAAGAAAAACTATAGAAGAATGGGATCGAAGATATAAGGAAGGGATAACAGGGGGAATAACTAAATTGTTCCTGCCAAATATTACAAGGGCACATAAACAAATCCGAGAGAAAAGATTCAGTCCCGAGATGGCACAGGTCCTCACAGGCCATGGGCCCTTTGCCGAGTACCTGTGCCGTTTCAGGCTGAAAGAAAAACCGGACTGTGAATGTGAGAGTGGGGTGGAACAATCCATCCCACACCTACTTCTGGAGTGCCCCATTTTTGCCTCCTCCAGATGCGACCTGGAACAGATGACGGGCATGTCGCTTAGTCTTCAGGGACTGCCCGACATGCTAGCCTGTAACAGATCGCACCTGGAGGATTTTTGCCTTAAAATTACTAAAAGAACAGCCAAGTTCAATGAGAGTAAAGCCGGGGCGGGGACCGCAAGGCGGCCGGCGCCCACTTGCTAATGGGTATTATGAGGATACTCACGGAGAAGTGAAAGCCGCACGCCTCGCGGGCCACGTCTCGTGATTGGAATGTGTAGAAAATAAATAATGAAAGGAGATAGATATAAGTAGGTAAATAAAAGAATGACTGTGATAGAAATGTAAAGATAAATAGATAGTAAGGAGATAGATATAAGTAGGATAATAAAAAGTGTAACCGGAACTGTGATATTGATAGGTGTAAAATCCTAATAAAGAATAAAGCTGTGTTGTACATTATTTAGAGGATGGACGAAAGAAAAGAGGAAAGATTAGCTTAGTCAACGCCCCTGTGCGATAAAGTAGCCGGGGAAGGTAGGCCTATTAGGTGCATTAAAAAAAAAAAAAAAAAAAAAAAAAAAAAACCTAACCTAACCTAACCTAACCTAACCTAACCTAACCTAACCTAACCTAACCTAACCTAACCTAACCTAACCTAACCTAACCTAACCTAACCTAACCTAACCTAACCTAACCTAACCTAACCTAACCTAACCTAACCTAACCTAACCTAACCTAACCTAACCTAACCTAACCTAACCTAACCGAGTCGCAGTCGCAGTCGAGCCGCGGACCTAGACGGTCACAAAACAGTTAGCTCCGCTTTGAAAAAATCACAAAATTGGTATTTTTCGTGCGAATAGTGACGTGTCATACACCAAAGTGTGTGGAAAAGTGAGCACTACACATTAGTGAAAACCGTGCTGTGATTTATGAAAAATTGTGGAAGTTACAGTGGAAAAACCCGTTTTTTCGAAGTTTTTCAAAAATTGGCAGCGTGCGACGCCCGATTCTTCGCGACAACCCCCACATTTTAAAGTGGGAAAAGGTGCGCCTCATTGTGGAACATATTTTTGGAAAAATTCAGATTTTTCCGCGAGCCTTTCTCCAAGAAAAATAAGAAAAACCACAAAACCACGTGGCACGTGGTCCCAGTTTGGGGTACAAATTGAACAAACCAATATTACCATCAGAAGCGCCGTAAAAAGTTGAACAAGACGGTGGTTTTATATTTTTGCTGCATAAAGGGAAAAAATTTCTACGAGTGTAAAAAAAGTAAACAAACAAGATTTAACAACTTTAACCAAGAATTACATGAGAACAAGATCGAGGACCCCAATGTTTCTTCACATCATCAGAAGCGCCTCGCGGAGATCTATTTAAAGGTACCAATCCCAGATTTTTCCCTTAAAAACTGTAGCTCCTGGAAACTTTTTTCTCTCGACCACGTGCCACGTGGTCGGAGAATCCGCCAGTATTTTGTATCGCGGATAGGCTCACGGGATAGATCTCGACGAGCCTGTCATTTTGATATATTCATCTTAAAATTTTGACCAATATTGACGGTTCCAGGAGCCTGGGAAGAAAAAAGGGGAAAAGTGCGGGATAACTCGGGAACGGTGCATTTTAGCGCGATTTTGAGGCCAAATCCAGTATACTAAAAGTATACTGGAGTTTTGACCGCCTGGTCGAACCCTACCGGGAACCAAATTCAAAATTTTTAACTTTAATTTTTCAAAAATTTAATAAAGTAAATAATTAATATATTAGAGCAAGACCAATTTTGGATAGAACGGTGCACGCCAGGCAAAAAATAACATCATTTTCGGCTTAGTTAGGGTGGAAAAGGGTTATAGGGACGTGTCGCGTGCACCGCACCTCGGACCCCCTACCCCCGCCTTACTACCACACCCCCTGGGGGAGCAAAACTGCAACCCTACGGTACACACACGTGTGACGGCTCTATCGACTCCCCGTAAAAAGGCGAGTCGATTGAACCCACTCGCAACGCTTTCACACACACATACACACAGATATCACACACAAACACACTACGACATAAATTCACACACAAACACATAAGTGCGACGGCTCGTTCAACTCCCCGAGACCTGGGGAGAAGATTGCGGCTGTCCACTCCGACATTCGAATTGACACACACACGCACAGTAATACACATACACAAATACACGTCCAGGAACACAAGTGTAGCACCTCACTCGACTCCGCTGATTGCAGCGGATCCCTCGAGTAGTTGCACACGTGCAAAAGCACACACGCACACACACACATACACACACACATACACAAAAGGTGAAGGTTAGGAGGCCCTCTCGCGCGCTTCTATTACAACAAGTGATACACCGCTCCCGAAGGGTATCAGGACTGCGACACTAGGTTAAGTGACAGGGGCTATCCTTTTGGAAACCCTCTTAGACATAAGTATTTTGACACGGCTACCACCCTTTTGGGGGTAGACCTTAGTATAAGTTTTAAAATAATTTTTGACATCTTTGACGGCTGCCACCCTATTGGGGGCAGACCCTAGTATAAGTTAAATAATTCTTGCGAATGGACATTGAACATTTATGTATATTGAAATTATAAATAAATATTATAAAAATAATTTAATTTTGACAAACCAAGAACAATACGTTTTTGTAAACATACAAAAGTAAGACGCATTATATAGATCGCATTTTATTATACTTTGACACACCACAGCCTACTCTATTTCACATATAAAATAAAACATAAACAATGTTTGGTATACGCACCCCAACAAAAATCACCACCCCGCCACCCCATGCTACTGAAATAGAGGAGAGGGAAGGATCGGCTCCTATACAGCCACCGACCCCGACCTTAACCCCAGCGGTGAGAAAGAGCATAGGAGAGCTGGAAGCAGCTATAGCTCAGAGTGCAGAAGGGTTAAAAAAGCAGAAGTCATACAAAACTAGACTTACTGAAGCCGCAGCAGTCCAACAGAGCGCTCTTCTCCAGCTTGACGCTGCCAGAAATCTAAAGGGCGAAATAAAAGCAGCGGTTACCTCGGCGGTAAAAAGACTGTATGAACTGGTAAAAGAGGCCGAGTCTCAAACTAAGGAAGGAAAGGATAAGAAGAAGGAAAAGGAAAGGGGAAGCGAGGTAGTGGTAGAAAAGGAGAATGACAGTAATAAAACTTACAACATAGACACCACACCGCAAAGTAAAACCCACGAAATGGACGAGCATCTAAAGCGGTTGGAAAAAGAAACTAAAAAGCTAGAAGATATCAGCAAATTACTCCAGGACAACATAAAGCAATACAAAAGAAAACCAGACGCCGCCCTAGACGAACAAAGAAGGCAGAAGATACTTCATCACGTCGAGGGAAACGCAAGGAAGCTCGATGAATTGAGGGAAAGGATAGGAAAACAAGGAGAGCTAAAAGAAATCAAAGAGCTTATAGAAACACAGATTGAAAAAACTGATGAAAGAGACCGGAACATCGAGCGGACGTACGCCAACGTTCTGGCAGCTAACAATAAAATAGCCCAACAACAAAATCCCCCCACCACCTTGACCAACCAGAATAGATTAAATCACCCCCTCACGTACAAGCCAAAGCTACATAAGCTAGTAGTTAAGTCCTCTAGCCAAGAAACAAATTCAGAGGTTTACGAAAGGATTCGCTCGGCAATAGACCCGAAAACTACTGGCCTTCGGTTGGATACCATCCGCAAAACCAAGGATCAGAAAGTGATAGTGGGGTGCCGAGCGGAAGACCAAATAAAGGAACTGACGGAAAGACTGCTAGGGGACAAAACACTTACAGTGGAAACGTTGAAATACAAGGACCCACTAGTTATGCTGAGGGGCGTTCTCCAAATTCATAAAGACGATGAGATAATCGACTATATAGAGGCACAAAACAAACAAATATTCTCAGGTATTAAAGAGGAGGAACGAAGGATGACTGTCAAAAGACGTAAGACAGCAAGAAACCCTCACCTGCAGAATATTATACTACAAGTGTCCCCTACAATCTGGAGAAGAATGGTGGAGGTGGGAAGAGTACACGTTGAACTACAAAGAGTGGTGGTCCACGACCAGTCACCACTGATACAATGCACCAATTGTTTGGGCTATGGTCACACGCGGAAATATTGTGAAAGCACGAAAGAGGTCTGCGCTCATTGCGGGGAGGAACATAAAAAGGCAGATTGCCAAAAATACAAAGCAGGAGACCCCCCAATGTGCGTAAACTGTACAATGCTAAACGTGAATGCTGACCACAACGCGTTTGACACTGACTGCCCAACGAGAGCGAGGTGGGAGGCAATGGCAAGATCGACGGTGGCGTATTGCTAAGGGCACCCACAGGAGACAGAATGGCTACTTAATGTGTCAGGCGAACCTCCAGAGAAAAGAACTAGCCCAAAACGAATTAAGGATAGAGGCTAAAAACAGAGGTATGCTCGCTGCTCTCGTTCAAGAACCATATACTGGCTCCGAAGGAAGGGTCAAGGAACAGTCAGGAGCCAGAGTGTATCAACATGAGCAAGCGGGAGCGACAGTGACGAAAGCTGCGATCTTCGTGTTTGACGAAAAGATCGAGGTCATTCAGTTTCCTGAATGGACGACGCCGAATGTGGTAGTAGTGAAGCTGTGTACGGAGGCATGGGAGATCACGTTGGTTTCCTTCTATCTTGAACCAGATCCAAAAGATGTTCAGCACCACATCGACCGAATCCAGAGAATATGCGATAGGGCTAAAAACAGAATAATTCTGGCCGGTGACGCGAACGCAAAAAGTCCGTGGTGGTGCAGCCCCAACGTCGACCACAGGGGCGACCTAATAGCAGATACCCTTCACAGTATGAACTTTGAAATACTTAACAATAGTAACATACCCACTTTTGACACTGTGAGGGGGGGAAAAAGCTACAGAAGTTACGTGGACATTACTGCATGCACCGCGGACCTATTAGCGGTCATAGATGAGTGGAGTGTTGAGGAAGGACTGGTGAGCTCCGACCACAACGGTATCACGTTTAAAATGAGACACGAGAGATCAGAAGGAAGGAAAACAGAACGGACCACCAGAAAGTATAATACCAAAAAGGCAAACTGGTCACTCTTCGAACAACGACTATCTGAGCTCTTGGAAGAAGCCCAAGTTAATATAGAAAAAATTAACAAAGTGAGCAATAAGGAACAGCTAGAAGAGATTGTAGAAAAATACACAGGAGCAACGATCGCAGCCACAAAGGAAGCCGTTCCAGAAGTAAAGAAGAGGCCAACAAACACCTTGCCTTGGTGGAACGACGAGCTGGAAAGAAGAAGAAAAATGGTTAGGACAAGGAAAAGGCGCATCAGATGCGCGGCACAAGTTCGCAGGAATAAAGTAGTGCAAGAATATCTGAAAGAAAAAGAAGAATACGAAAAAATGATCATGGAAGCGAAAACACAGAGCTGGCGTAACTTCTGTACTAGGCAGGAAAGAGAGGGAATGTGGCAGGGGATATACAGAGTTGTGAACCACACGACAAAAAGAGTGGAGGATATTCCTCTTATCGCAAATGGTAAATACTGCGACTCTAGAGAATCTGCTATGCTTCTAGCTGAGACATTCTACCCCCCGGATGAACCAAGTGAGGATACCGAAGAACAGAAACGGGTACGAGCAGACGCAGAGGGAGCGAATGATGGATCGAGAAATAATGATATTCATGACCCACCATTTACAAACTTTGAGCTAGAGAGAGCCGTAAATAGTTTCAATCCCAAAAAGGCACCGGGCGGGGACGGTCTGACAGCGGACATTTGCCACAGAGCCATTATGAGTCAACCTGGAATTTACCGAACCATTGTAAATAAAGCCCTGGAGACTGGATCCTTCCCAAAACTGTGGAAGGAGGCGACGGTCGTGATTCTGAGGAAACCGGGAAGACCGAAATACACAGAACCAAAAGCTTACCGACCCATTGGCCTCCTCCCCGTAATGGGAAAGATCTATGAGAAGATGCTGGTCGAGAGACTGAAGTGGCACCTTGTGCCTAAGCTATCAAAGAGACAGTACGGGTTCATCCCGCAGCGAAGTACTGAGGACGCCCTCTATACCCTAATGGATCGAGTACATAAAAACCTCAAAGGGAAACTCATAACACTAATCATCTCCTTGGATATAGAGGGAGCCTTCGATAATGCATGGTGGCCCAAAATACGCACGCGCCTTGCCGAACAAGGATGTCCCGTCAACTTGAGAAGGGTGTACGATGACTATCTCCGGAGTCGCAAAGTTAAGCTTCGATATGCTGGGGAAGAAGTAGAAAAATCGACTACAAAGGGTTGCGTGCAGGGATCCATAAGCGGACCCTTGCTCTGGAACGTTATACTGGACCCGATACTGGGGCAAATGTCTGACAATGATATATATTGTCAGGCATTCGCTGACGATGTGCTGGTGATAGTGGAGGGTGACAGTGGAGAGGAAGTCCAGAGGAAGGGAAACAAGGCGCTCGAGTTGGCCATGAAATGGGGTGACAATAATAAACTGAAATTTGGACCTAGCAAGACCCAGGCTATGGTAATAACAAATAAAATCAAGTATGACACCCCAAGGCTGGAAATGAGTGGAGTCCAAATTGGACTGGCAAGAAAAATTAAAATTCTTGGCCTGACAATAGACGATAAACTCACTTTTAATGAACATGTGTCAACGATTTGCGTCAAGGCAGCCAACTTATACAAACAGGTGGCTAAGGCAGCAAAGCAGACTTGGGGACTACACCCGGATATAGTATCCACAATTTATACAGCCGTGGTGGAACCCACTATAACTTATGCAGCGGCGGCATGGGCCAAGGCAGCCGGAAAAATATGTGTCCGCAAAAAATTAAATACTATTCAAAGGGGCTTCACTCAAAAGATAGTAAAGGCGAATAGGACTGTGTCTCTGAATGCAGCTCTGGCTCTTTCTGGTGCTCTCCCACTCGACCTGCGTATAACTGAAGTAGCCACCCTATACATGGCGAAAAAAGGCCACTGGGAGGGCCTCTCGGACGATATCGAGGTCGAAAATAAAACAGAGTATTGCAAGATGGACCATCCCGCCGAGGAGCCACTGCTAAAATTCAATCTTATTTCAAACGAGGAGGACTTGGCGACGAGCTCGGGGGGACAAGTGCAAATATTTACGGACGGAAGCAAAAGCGATAAAGATGTCGGCGCCGCTTTTTCCTGGTGGAAAAACGGGGCCGAAATAAAGTCCAGGAAATTCAAGCTTTCATCCTATTGCACAGTGTTCCAAGCGGAGGCGTTCGCCTTGTTGGCAGCCACAAAGGACATGAATGCCGCAAACGACAAAACCTGTGACATATACTCGGACTCTAGATCGACACTACAGGCGGTTGCCAATGGCAACTCATGGCACCCCCTTATAACTAAAATAAGAATAAATCTCAAGATAGCAAAGAAAAACAATAAGGAAATAAGACTACACTGGATAAAGGCCCACTGTGGTCTTTCGGGAAATGAGAGAGCTGACGAATTGGCCAGAAACGCAGCAACCAATCTAAAGACTAAACCGGCGTACACAAAATGCCCGATATCCCACATGAAAAGGGCCATTCGAGAAAAAACAATAAAGAAGTGGGAGCAGAGGTATGCGGAGAGTGAGCGGGGTCTGGTGACTAAGGTGTTCCTACCCGATATAAAATCGGCATATAATTTTGTTAGACAAAACAGACCAAACAGAAACTTAGTGCACATCATGACGGGCCACGGGCCCTTTGCCAGTTACCTACACAGATTCAATTTAAAGCGAGACCCGTCATGCCCATGTGACAACACCACGCCGCAAACGTCCCTGCACTGTCTGCTTAGCTGCCCAATGTTTGGAGTCGCGAGGCACGAGGTGGAGGAGAAAACTGGAATTTCTTTCAATGAAAACGAGCTCCCATACCTGGTGTCCCGCGACGATACTCGGACATGCTTGGAGGAGTTTTGCGACAAAATTATAGAAAGTGTCCGCAGACTGAACAGGGACTGTAGCATGCCACCACACTCGACGGACCACGACGCCTTGGGGATGGGGCTTTCCCATGGATAAAAACCGTTCAGAGGGAGGGCCCGTGCCACTCGGCGGCGCGTCCAGATATAGCGTATTGCCATACTGAATTTGTAAACTAAGATATTATGTAAATAAACAATGTAATTAAGTAAATAATTAATGAACAATATGTAATAAATAAAAACACTCATTGAAGTAAAACATGTAACCTACAGATTTTGAAATAAACATTTAAAGACCTCGTGTTTCAATCTAGATCGAATATCCACGGCCCGGGGATAAACTTCGCCCGGGGAGTAGGCTGATTAGGTAAAAAAAAAAAAAAAAAAAAAAAAAAAAAAAACCTAACCTAACCTAACCTAACCTAACCTAACCTAACCTAACCTAACCGGTCGCAGTCGAGCCGCGGACCTAGACGGTCACAAAACAGTTAGCTCCGCTTTGAAAAAATCACAAAATTGGTATTTTTCGTGCAAATAGTGACGTGTCATACACCAAAGTGTGTGGAAAAGTGAGCACTACACATTAGTGAAAACCGTGCTGTGATTAACGAAAAATTGTGGAAATTATAGTGGAAAAACCCGTTTTTTCGAAGTTTTTCAACAATTGGCAGCGTGCGGCGCCCGATTCTTCGCGACAACCCCCACATTTTAAAGTGGGAAAAGGTGCGCCTCATTGTGGACCACATTTTTGGAAAAATTCAGATTTTTCCGCGAGCCTTTCTCCAAGAAAAATAAGAAAAACCACAAAACCACGTGGCACGTGGTCCCAGTTTGGGGTACAAATTGAACAAACCAATATTACCATCAGAAGCGCCGTAAAAAGTTGAACAAGACGGTGGTTTTATATTTTTGCTGCATAAAGGGAAAAAATTTCTACGAGTGTAAAAAAGTAAACAAACAAGATTTAACAACTTTAACCAAGAATTACATGAGAACAAGATCGAGGACCCCAATGTTTCTTCACATCATCAGAAGCGCCTCGCGGAGATCTATTTAAAGGTACCAATCCCAGATTTTTCCCTTAAAAACTGTAGCTCCTGGAAACTTTTTTCTTTCGACCACGTGCCACGTGGTCGGAGAATCCGCCAGTATTTTGTATCGCGGATAGGCTCACGGGATAGATCTTGACGAGCCTGTCATTTTGATATATTCATCTTAAAATTTTGACCAATATTGACGGTTCCAGGAGCCTGGGAAGAAAAAAGGGGAAAAGTGCGGGATAACTCGGGAACGGTGCATTTTAGCGCAATTTTGAGGCCAAATCCAGTATACTAAAAGTATACTGGAGTTTTGACCGCCTGGTCGAACCCTACCGGGAACCAAATTCAAAATTTTTAACTTAAATTTTTCAAAAATTTAATAAAGTAAATAATTAATATATTAGAGCAAGACCAATTTTGGATAGAACGGTGCACGCCAGGCAAAAAATAACATCATTTTCGGCTTAGTTAGGGTGAAAAAGGGTTATAGGGACGTGTCGCGTGCACCGCACCTCGGACCCCCTACCCCCGCCTTACTACCACACCCCCTGGGGGAGCAAAACTGCAACCCTACGGTACACACACGTGTGACGGCTCTATCGACTCCCCGTAAAAAGGCGAGTCGATTGAACCCACTCGCAACGCTTTCACACACACATACACACAGATATCACACACAAACACACTACGACATAAATCCACACACAAACACATAAGTGCGACGGCTCGTTCAACTCCCCGAGACCTGGGGAGAAGATTGCGGCTGTCCACTCCGACATTCGAATTGACACACACACGCACAGTAATACACAAACACAAATACACGTCCAGGAACACAAGTGTAGCACCTCACTCGACTCCGCTGATTGCAGCGGATCCCTCGAGTAGTTGCACACGTGCAAAAGCACACACGCACACACACACATACACAAAAGGTGAAGGTTAGGAGGCCCTCTCGCGCGCTTCTATTACAACAAGTGATACACCGCTCCCGAAGGGTATCAGGACTGCGACACTAGGTTAAGTGACAGGGGCTATCCTTTTGGAAACCCTCTTAGACATAAGTATTTTGACACGGCTACCACCCTTTTGGGGGTAGACCTTAGTATAAGTTTTAAAATAATTTTTGACATCTTTGACGGCTGCCACCCTATTGGGGGCAGACCCTAGTATAAGTTAAATAATTATTGCGAATGGACATTGAACATTTATGTATATTGAAATTATAAATAAATATTATAAAAATAATTTAATTTTGACAAACCCAGAACAATACGTTTTTGTAAACATACAAAAGTAAGACGCATTATATAGATCGCATTTTATTATACTTTGACACACCACAGCCTACTCTATTTCACATATAAAATAAAACATAAACAATGTTTGGTATACGCACCCCAACAAAAATCACCACCCCGCCACCCCATGCTACTGGAATAGAGGAGAGGGAAGGATCGGCTCCTATACAGCCACCGACCCCGACCTTAACCCCAGCGGTGAGAAAGAGCATAGGAGAGCTGGAAGCAGCTATAGCTCAGAGTGCAGAAGGGTTAAAAAAGCAGAAGTCATACAAAACTAGACTTACTGAAGCCGCAGCAGTCCAACAGAGCGCTCTTCTCCAGCTTGACGCTGCCAGAAATCTAAAGGGCGAAATAAAAGCAGCGGTTACCTCGGCGGTAAAAAGACTGTATGAACTGGTAAAAGAGGCCGAGTCTCAAACTAAGGAAGGAAAGGATAAGAAGAAGGAAAAGGAAAGGGGAAGCGAGGTAGTGGTAGAAAAGGAGAATGACAGTAATAAAACTTACAACATAGACACCACACCGCAAAGTAAAACCCACGAAATGGACGAGCACCTAAAGCGGTTGGAAAAAGAAACTAAAAAGCTAGAAGATATCAGCAAATTACTCCAGGACAACATAAAGCAATACAAAAGAAAACCAGACGCCGCCCTAGACGAACAAAGAAGGCAGAAGATACTTCATCACGTCGAGGGAAACGCAAGGAAGCTCGATGAATTAAGGGAAAGGATAGGAAAACAAGGAGAGCTAAAAGAAATCAAAGAACTTATAGAAACACAGATTGAAAAAACTGATGAAAGAGACCGGAACATCGAGCGGACGTACGCCAACGTTTTGGCAGCTAACAATAAAATAGCCCAACAACAAAATCCCCCCACCACCTTGACCAACCAGAATAGATTAAATCACCCCCTCACGTACAAGCCAAAGCTACATAAGCTAGTAGTTAAGTCCTCTAGCCAAGAAACAAATTCAGAGGTTTACGAAAGGATTCGCTCGGCAATAGACCCGAAAACTACTGGCCTTCGGTTGGATACCATCCGCAAAACCAAGGATCAGAAAGTGATAGTGGGGTGCCGAGCGGAAGACCAAATAAAGGAACTGACGGAAAGACTGCTAGGGGACAAAACACTTACAGTGGAAACGTTGAAATACAAGGACCCACTAGTTATGCTGAGGGGCGTTCTCCAAATTCATAAAGACGATGAGATAATCGACTATATAGAGGCACAAAACAAACAAATATTCTCAGGTATTAAAGAGGAGGAACGAAGGATGACTGTCAAAAGACGTAAGACAGCAAGAAACCCTCACCTGCAGAATATTATACTACAAGTGTCCCCTACAATCTAGAGAAGAATGGTGGAGGTGGGAAGAGTACACGTTGAACTACAAAGAGTGGTGGTCCACGACCAGTCACCATTGATACAATGCACCAATTGTTTGGGCTATGGTCACACGCGGAAATATTGTGAAAGCACGAAAGAGGTCTGCGCTCATTGCGGGGAGGAACATAAAAAGGCAGATTGCCAAAAATACAAAGCAGGAGACCCCCCAATGTGCGTAAACTGTACAACGCTAAACGTGAATGCTGACCACAACGCGTTTGACACTGACTGCCCAACGAGAGCGAGATGGGAGGCAATGGCAAGATCGACGGTGGCGTATTGCTAAGGGCACCCACGGGAGACAGAATGGCTACTTAATGTGTCAGGCGAACCTCCAGAGAAAAGAACTAGCCCAAAACGAATTAAGGATAGAGGCTAAAAACAGAGGAATGCTCGCTGCTCTCGTCCAAGAACCATATACTGGCTCCGAAGGAAGGGTCAAGGAACAGTCAGGAGCCAGAGTGTATCAACATGAGCAAGCGGGAGCGACAGTGACGAAAGCTGCGATCTTCGTGTTTGACGAAAAGATCGAGGTCATTCAGTTTCCTGAATGGACGACGCCGAATGTGGTAGTAGTGAAGCTGCGTACGGAGGCATGGGAGATCACGTTGGTTTCCTTCTATCTTGAACCAGATCCAAAAGATGTTCAGCACCACATCGACCGAATCCAGAGAATATGCGATAGGGCTAAAAACAGAATAATTCTGGCCGGTGACGCGAACGCAAAAAGTCCGTGGTGGTGCAGCCCCAACGTCGACCACAGGGGCGATCTAATAGCAGATACCCTTCACAGTATGAACTTTGAAATACTAAACAATAGCAACATACCCACTTTTGACACTGTGAGGGGGGGAAAAAGCTACAGAAGTTACGTGGACATTACTGCATGCACCGCGGACCTATTAGCGGTCATAGATGAGTGGAGTGTTGAGGAAGGACTGGTGAGCTCCGACCACAACGGTATCACGTTTAAAATGATACTCGAGAGATCAGAAGGAAGAAAAACAGAACGGACCACCAGAAAGTATAATACCAAAAAGGCAAACTGGTCACTCTTCGAACAACGACTATCTGAGCTCTTGGAAGAAGCCCAAGTTAATATAGAAAAAATTAACAAAGTGAGCAATAAGGAACAGCTAGAAGAGATTGTAGAAAAATACACAGGAGCAACGATCGCAGCCACAAAAGAAGCCGTTCCAGAAGTAAAGAAGAGGCCAACAAACACCTTGCCTTGGTGGAACGACGAGCTGGAAAGAAGAAGAAAAATGGTTAGGACAAGGAAAAGGCGCATCAGATGCGCAGCACAAGTTCGCAGGAATAAAGTAGTGCAAGAATATCTGAAAGAAAAAGAAGAATACGAAAAAATGATCATGGAAGCGAAAACTGAGAGCTGGCGTAACTTCTGTACTAGGCAGGAAAGAGAGGGAATGTGGCAGGGGATATACAGAGTTGTGAACCACACGACAAAAAGAGTGGAGGATATTCCTCTTATCGCAAATGGTAAATACTGCGACTCTAGAGAATCTGCTATGCTTCTGGCTGAGACATTCTACCCCCCGGATGAACCAAGTGAGGATACCGAAGAACAGAAACGGGTACGAGCAGACGCAGAGGGAGCGAATGATGGATCGAGAAATAATGATATTCATGACCCACCATTTACAAACTTTGAGCTAGAGAGAGCCGTAAATAGTTTCAATCCCAAAAAGGCACCGGGCGGGGACGGTCTGACAGCGGACATTTGCCACAGAGCCATTATGAGTCAACCTGGAATTTACCGAACCATTGTAAATAAAGCCATGGAGACTGGATCCTTCCCAAAACAGTGGAAGGAGGCGACGGTCGTGATTCTGAGGAAACCGGGAAGACCGAAATACACAGAACCAAAAGCTTACCGACCCATTGGCCTCCTCCCCGTAATGGGAAAGATCTATGAGAAGATGCTGGTCGAGAGACTGAAGTGGCACCTTGTGCCTAAGCTATCAAAGAGACAGTACGGGTTCATCCCGCAGCGAAGTACTGAGGACGCCCTCTATACCCTAATGGATCGAGTACATAAAAACCTCAAAGGGAAACTCATAACACTAATCATCTCCTTGGATATAGAGGGAGCCTTCGATAATGCATGGTGGCCCAAAATACGCACGCGCCTTGCCGAACAAGGATGTCCCGTCAACTTGAGAAGGGTGTACGATGACTATCTCCGGAGTCGCAAAGTTAAGCTTCGATATGCTGGGGAAGAAGTAGAAAAATCGACTACAAAGGGTTGCGTGCAGGGATCCATAAGCGGACCCTTGCTCTGGAACGTTATACTGGACCCGATACTGGGGCAAATGTCTGACAATGATATATATTGTCAGGCATTCGCTGACGATGTGCTGGTGATAGTGGAGGGTGACAGTGGAGAGGAAGTCCAGAGGAAGGGAAACAAGGCGCTCGAGTTGGCCATGAAATGGGGTGACAATAATAAACTGAAATTTGGACCTACCAAGACCCAGGCAATGGTAATAACAAACAAAATCAAGTATGACACCCCAAGGCTGGAAATGAATGGAGTTCAAATTGGACTGGCAAGCAAAATAAAAATTCTTGGCCTGACAATAGACGATAAACTCACATTTAATGAACATGTGTCAACGATTTGCGTCAAGGCAGCCAACTTATACAAACAGGTGGCTAAGGCAGCAAAGCAGACTTGGGGGCTACACCCGGATATAGTATCCACAATTTATACAGCCGTGGTGGAACCCACTATAACTTATGCAGCGGCGGCATGGGCCAAGGCAGCCGGAAAAATATGTGTCCGTAAAAAAATTAAATACTATTCAAAGGGGCTTCACTCAAAAGATAGTAAAGGCGAATAGGACTGTGTCTCTGAATGCAGCTCTGGCTCTTTCTGGTGCTCTCCCACTCGACCTGCGTATAACTGAAGTAGCCACCCTATACATGGCGAAAAAAGGCCACTGGGAGGGCCTCTCGGACGATATCGAGGTCGAAAATAAAACAGAGTATTGCAAGATGGACCATCCCGCCGAGGAGCCACTGCTAAAATTCAAACTTATTTCAAACGAGGAGGACTTGGCGACGAGCTCGGGGGGACAAGTGCAAATATTTACGGACGGAAGCAAAAGCGATAAAGATGTCGGCGCCGCTTTTTCCTGGTGGAAAAACGGGGCCGAAATAAAGTCCAGGAAATTCAAGCTTTCATCCTATTGCACAGTGTTCCAAGCGGAGGCGTTCGCCTTGTTGGCAGCCACAAAGGACATGAATGCCGCAAATGACAAAACCTGTGACATATACTCAGACTCTAGATCGGCACTACAGGCGGTTGCCAATGGCAACTCATGGCACCCCCTTATAACTAAAATAAGAATAAACCTCAAGATAGCAAAGAAAAACAGTAAGGAAATAAAACTACACTGGATAAAGGCTCACTGTGGTCTTGCGGGTAATGAGAGAGCTGACGAATTGGCCAGAAACGCAGCAAACAATCTAAAGACTAAACCGGCGTACACAAAATGCCCAATATCCCACATAAAAAGGGCCATTCGTGAAGAAACAATAAAAAAGTGGGAGCAGAGGTATGCGGAGAGTGAGCGGGGTCTGGTGACTAAGGTGTTCCTACCCGACATAAAATCGGCGTACAACTTTGTTAGACAAAACAGACCACACAGAAACTTAGTGCACATCATGACGGGCCACGGCCCTTTTGCCAGTTACTTACACAGATTCAATTTAAAGCGAGACCCGTCATGCCCCTGTGACAACACCACGCCGCAAACGTCCCTGCACTGTCTGCTTAGCTGCCCAATGTTTGGAGTCGCGAGGCACGAGGTGGAGGAGAAAACTGGAATTTCTTTAAATGAAAACGAGCTCCCACACCTGGTGTCCCGCGACGACACTCGGACATGCTTGGAGGAGTTTTGCGACAAAATTATAGAAAGTGTCCGCAGACTGAACAGGGACTGTAGCATGCCAACACACTCGACGGACTACGACGCCGAATTTGTAAACTAAGATACTATGTATGATAATATGTAAATAAACAATGTAATGATGTAAATAATTAATGAACAATATGTAATAAATAATAACACTCATTGAACAAAAACATGTAACCTATAGATTTTGAAATAAACATTTAAAGATCTCGTGTTTCAATCTAGCTCGAATTTCCACGGCCCGGGGATAAACTTCGCCCGGGGAGTAGGCTGATTAGGTAATTAAAAAAAAAAAAAAAAAAAAAAAAAAAAAAAACCTAACCTAACCTAACCTAACCTAACCTAACCTAACCTAACCTAACCTAACCTAACCTAACCTTTTTTTTTTTTTTTTTTATGAAGGAGGTTAAAATGCACAATTGCAGGCCCGCGGGCGTATGCAGTCGCTACCGCGGGGACTGTGGGGATGGTTATCTCTTATCCCTCTGCTAACCAGAGGGGAGAAACCCGACCCACTAAAAATTCCTCCTAGGCCCTCCATATCACCTGCAGTGCCAGACACATCCATTCTGAATGAATGACATCTGGCACCGCATTGAATTCCCCGGGGGTCGCACAAGGCATTCAACCCAGGGAATTCAGGCGAATATGTCCGCATAAGGGCTCAACGACGGCGCAGCTGAACGCTGTTGGGCGTACGCTCTTCGCGTCCAGCCCCCGCGCCCACGCCACGCCTTCGCCGAGCACAACCCCTCCGGCCATCGCCACACACCTCCCGCTGACGCTCAGCAGCCTCCTTCTGCAGCAAAACGCGCTCACAGAAGAAAGCTACCGCTCGCCATGCCTCTTGGCTACCAAGCATTGCTGCAACAACGCTCGGTAGCGAGAGGTCCGTCCCGATGACCGACACTAGGTCGTGGCGTTGCCTCGACCAAGTGGCACATTCAGCCAGGGTGTGCTCCGCCGTGTCCTCCGGGGCGCCACAATGGTGGCAGATGGGATGGATTTCCCGTCCCGCTACCTTGTGCAGAAACCGTCCGAAGCACCCATGCCCGGACAGCATCTGCGCCATCCGAAAGGACACAGCCCCACCCGGACGATTCACCCATTCCCGTAAAAATGGGCGAATCGCCTCCACTGTTCTTAAACCCGCCCTTGGCATAGCCAGATCATGGGCCCACCTATTAAAGGTGTCCTCCCTGGCTTGCCTCCTCGCTGGTCCGACCAATTCGGCCCATCGGCCATCTGCTCTCGTCTCACACTTGAGACGATACAGGCCACTTAGGGCCACCGCCTCGAACTCCCAGGGCGGAGTCCCCGCCAACAGGCACGCCGCCTCGAATGAGACAGTCCGATAGCAGCGAGCTGCCCGAACCGCCATCACTCGCTGCGGCCTCCTGAGCAGGGCGCGGTTCTTCGCCCCCAGCCTATCATCCCATATTGGGGCCCCATACAAGGCCATACTGCGTATGACACCGCAGTACAGCCTCCGTACACTCTGCTGAGGGCCCCCAATATTAGGCAGAAGCCTTGCTAGCGCCCCCGCTGCCCCCACTAACTTCCCCCCGAGAGCCTTAAAGTGGGTCTAACAGTAAGGGAGGTGCCAACCGTTGCAAGTCGAGCCACCTCCCCATAGCTTGCCCCACTGGCCACTACGAGGGTATCGTCTGCATAGCAGAAGACGCGCAATCCTGGCAGAAGCGCGCCCCGCAATACCCAATCGTAGGCCATGTCCCACAGGAGTGGCCCTAGGACCGAGCCTTGAGGTACCCCACACCGCACAGGGTGGTAACAGACCGTGCCCCACTATCCGGCGCAGATACAGAGGGACCTCAAAAAATTCAAGGGCCTCTCCAACCACGCCAAAAGGGAGACTATTGAAGGCATTGGCAATATCTAATGATACTGCCAATGCCCTTCCACCCCCGCTAACCACCCCACCGGTGTGAGACCTCAGGTCCCGAAGAGCATCTAGCGTCGACCGACCCGCCCGAAAGCCGTACTGTGCCTCGCTCAGATCCGGCCCCTCAACAGAGAGGTGCCGGCACAACCGAGACGCCACGACCCACTCCAGCGCCTTGCCCGCCTCGTCCAAAAGGACAATAGGGCGGTAAGCCGCCGAACTGTCCGCCGGGCGGTCCTCCTTCCGCACGAGACACAGTCGTCCCGTCTTCCAAGCCACCGGGAACCGTCCACCGCGCAAACACGCGGTGTACAACTCCCGGACGGAGACCTCCATATGAGGGAGGACTACTGCCAGGACACGCGCATGCACACCATCCGGGCCAGGTGCTTTCTTGCGGGCTTTGAGACGGGTAAGGATAGCCTCCATCTCTATATCAGAGACTTCCGGAGCTATCCCTTCCTCTCCGCCCGCCACATCCCCCACAGACGCCGCCATATTCAGAGGGATAGTGTCAGAAGGCAAAGGAAACAGATCCGCCACCACCCGCTTCAGGAAGGTCGGTTCCAGACTCTCCACGAGAGGCATCCCCGTACCTTTCAGCCTCTTACGAGCCGATCGGTAGGGGCGCCCCCATGGATCATCATTCAACCCCCGAAGCATCTCCTGATGAGTCCTTTCCTTTGCCTCACAGATAGCCCCCTGGAGAGCCTTCTTGCGATCATTATAGATCAACCGAAGGCCCTCCGTGACATTGGGGCTATCTCCCCTCCTCCGGCGGCTCCTGTAGTAGGCCCTTCTGGCCTCACCACATGCGCCTCGGAGATTGCCAATCTCCGATGTCCACCAGTAGACCGCTCTCCTCCCCTTCGGCGGCCTCCATTTGGGCATTGCCGCATCCGACACCCTTCGGAGACTTAGGCTCAGTCTGCCAGCTCCTTCATCTACATCCAGAACACCAGTGGGCGCACACCACCCCTCGACAATTGCCACCTCCTGCGCAATCTGACGGTCCAGTCGGCCTATGGACCAGCGAGGAAATCTCATCCGAGTCTGCCCCCGCACATCCCACCTCATCGAAGTGGAGACCCACATCTGGATATAACGATGATCCGATAGGGTCTCCACTCCGTCCAGCACAGTCCATGCCGTCGTTACCCGGGCCGCCGCCGCAGAAGCAAGGGTCACATCCACCCTTGAACTGCCCTGTGGGCGGACACAGGTGGGCTCCGTTCCCTCGTTTAAGAATACGAGGCCCAACTCCGCCGCCCACTCCTCCAGAACCGGGCCCCTCCGACACGACACCCTGTCACCCCAGGTGGGAGACCTCGCATTAAGGTCTCCCATGAGGATAAGGGGCCGCGGAAGAGCCCCCCGTATGGCCAGGCCCATGGCATCAAGGAAACCCTCGAAATGGCTCAGACGCTCATTGGGGGAAAAATACGCTCCGACGAACGTCCATTCCCCCCAAACAGCCAGAACAAACCCAGAACCTCTCTCTCTTAGAGAGAGAGGAGGTCCATGCGGCCGAGCAATCACAGCCGCATCACCTCGAAGGTCCCCCACCCATGAGCTCTGTCGCGACACATAGTAGGGCTCAGTAACAACGGCCGCCATCACCCCCCACTCCGCCATCGACTGCAGGAACAAGTCCTGAGCCGCAGCGGAGCGCCTTAAATTCCCCTGAAGGAGGCTAGTAAGGCTGTCAGACATTTTATTTGTTTGACAGCTCTACACCAACCTCCATGGGAGCATTCCCCACCACCGTGCTGGACGCTACAGGGGCATACGGGGCCCCCCTCCGCCTTGGAGGGTTGCATGCCAGCTTCCCAGCCGCTGAGCAGACCACACAATGCAGCTCTTTCGAGCTGCACTCATGGGCCTTGTGACCTACAACCCCACATCTAAAGCACGCCTCCGCCATGTCCACCGCCGAGGTACAGGTGACCCGCACGTGACCAAACTCCTGGCACTTAAAGCACCTCAAAGGGCGATCCTCTCGGATTTCAACCCGACAGGAGCTCCACCCAATGAGGAGCTTTCCTTGGCACACTTTCTCGGCGGCGGCGACCGGACACAGGAGGAACATCTCCCCCAAGCCCCGTATCCCACGCCTCCAAATCTTACCTGGCTTGATCGCTTCAGCCAGGCACCCACCCATGGCAGCCACCGCCTCCGTCACATCCCTCTCAGTGATGCTGTCGTCGAGGTCCCGAATAAGGAGGTCCGCACATTTGACGGGCCTCCCCACCAAGGCTTCCTCCGACAGCACCACACGATAAAAAGGAATGTCCAATTACTAACCACTTGTAATTGCCACCCTCGGCCTAGAGCGTATTGCTACGTTCTAAGCCTACACAGGAGTATCGATATAGTTGGGTGCCCACTGCACACTATAGAATCTCAACTGTGCCCACTATGTACGGTTTAAGCACTCGCCCGGCACCGTACAGCCCTACCAAAGGCCGAGAATAAATATAAATTTACACTCGGACCGGGAATCGAACCCGGAACCTCACACCAAAAAGGAATGTCCAATTACTTAACCACTTGTAATTGCCACCCTCGGCCTAGAGCGTATTGCTACGTTCTAAGCCTACACAGGAGTATCGATATAGTTGGGTGCCCACTGCACACTATAGAATCTCAACTGTGCCCACTATGTACGGTTTAAACACTCGCCCGGCACCGTACAGCCCTACCAAAGGCCGAGAATAAATATAAATTTACACTCGGACCGGGAATCGAACCCGGAACCTCACACCCACCACGGTCACATACAAAGCCGCTTGGCTATGAGGCCCTTTAACCTAACCTAACCTAACCTAACCTAACCTAACCTAACCTAACCTAACCTAACCTAACCTAACCTAACCTAACCTAACCTAACCTAACCTAACCTAACCCAGTCGCAGTTGAGCCGCGGACTTGAACGGTTACGAAACAGCTAGCTCCGACTTCAAAAAATCCGATAAATAGTATTTTTATCGCGAATTAAAGAGTGCTATATATCATCTTGTTCGTCTCGCGACGGTGATATCGAATATATATACATCTTAAGTGAAAAGTTGGAAAACATTGGAGAAAAGTGCAAAAAACCCCAAAAATACAAAATTTTCTGTTAAAAAGTGAGTGCGGTGCGCGATCTAGATCGGTAACCCTATCCGTTCTTAGCATCGTTAGATGCGTCTCAACGAGCTGCATCTTTTGACGCATCATTTGGATTTTTCCGCCAAAAGGTACGAAAGAAAATTGAATAAAATAAAAAAGGGGCGTGACCACAAGGCGGCGAAATAGGGCCGCCCCCCAAAAGAACAATATACCAAACGACGCGTCTTAAAAAGGCGAGAAGATTGACGTATCGTGGTAAAAAATCGGCTCAGAGGAAAAAATTTTAAAAAGCAAAATCATACATAACCTTAGAAAAAATTACTTTTAATTAAATAACTAAAACACCAAAGCGGCGACCCCAAAATTAAAAATCACATTCAGATAGAGCACAAAAAGACGCGTCTTTTGAGGGGTCGCACGGATTTTTCCGGCCACGAACCAAAGAGCAGCAAAGAAGAAACCGCAAAACCACGTGGCACGTGGTCGGTGTTCCCGTGGGATAAAGAAGACGTGCGATACATCGTTCAATAGCTCTCGTCGAGTTCTACAAGAAGCCGCTTCAAAAATTGAAATCGACCCAGCAGCTGAAGAGAAAAGTCGACGGGAATAGTTTTATCAAAAAACCGGGAATAACTCGGGAACGGTAGGAGATAGGGCATTTTTAACGTCACCCCAGTATATGGATGTCCATATACTGGTAATGATTGCGGGGCTTAGGTTTATAATATTACATTTTAAAAATTTCGAAAACTCAAAATTTGCAAATATCCCTAAAATTCGAAAAAAATTTCAAAATCGGAAATCTTTATACGCCCGTATCTCAAAAACGGTGCTGCTTTCGCGATTTTTGACGGCAGACTTGTATACATTTATGTATACAAGCCTTGTTCCAATTGATTAGACAAATATTTAGGCAAAAAATTTCCCCCCCCCCAAGAATTCACCCCGCAACCTCCCCCCCTCTCGCCGTTCTCGAGTATTTCATAAGAATAACTAAATTTTGTAAATTTAATTAGGACAATACAACCCTGTGAAGCGAATTACGCCTTAAAAACCTAATAGTATTATAGATATTCCACTTTTATTAAAGCCTTCCCTTAGGACCCCCATCCCCACCTCTTTTTCAAAATTATTTTTCCCCTAGTTAAAACAGGTAAAGAAAATATTACAGCTGAGAGAAAACCGCGACGAAATCGGAGCAAGGACACCGGAGCTAGAGGCGTTTTTCATATTGACGGCCATTTTTGTCCGCCATCTTGAAAATTTAAAAATTTGATATCTCTGGATCGGGTTGTCCGATTTCGGCGAGACTCTCAACTTTTAAAAGGCCAGACTTCGCTCCGCAGGATAGAGTTTAAAAATTGTAAAAAAGTAGAGTCGACTCTACAAACCCAGTTTTCTCACTTGACAAGTCGGGCGTGGGGCGCTTATCACGACTGTGAAAACCGCACCTTCCTCCGACAAAATCTTACAGAGATACGACAATTTTACAGATTGGCGGCCATTTTGTCCGCCATCTTGAATAATTTAAAAACGCTATATCTCGGTAACTACTGAACCGATTTTAGTAAAAGACATATCAAACAAAAGGGCTAAAGAAGCCCAATCAGACTGGGTGGTAGAGACGACTCTACATAGAGTCGGGAAAAAATTTTCTGTGACAACCGGCTCAAAATTAGAATAAGTTGACGGCTGCCACCCTATTGGGGACAGACCTTAGGTTAAGTTTAGAAATTTGACATTTTGACGGCTGCCACCCTATTGGGGACAGACCTTAGGATAAGTTTAAACAATTTTTGACAAATTGACGGCTGCCACCCTTTTGGGGACAGACCCTAATATTAAGTTAATATTTTAATATAATTGTAAATAATAATTTATTACTGTGAACTGACACGGCTACTGCCCTATTGGGAGTAGACCTTAGGATAAGTAATAATATTAAGAAATTAATAATTGTACATAGAAATTATTTGCTATTGACACGGCTACTGCCCTATTGGGAGTAGACCATAGATTAAGTTATTAATTTTAAAAATTTGAAAATAGCGTAGTACTTTTATTGAACTACTTTGATTTTAATAACTGACAAAACCTAATAGGCAAAATGTTGGGATTACGAACTCCACCCAAAAGCCAAACATCGGCGCCTGGCATAAGACGAAGTATAGATAAATGGGAAGAGGCCTCCAGCCAGGGCCCGAAGGTGGCAAAAGAGGCTCCCCTGGCGGGGGCGGGTGGAGGAGGAAAGTCTCCTGCTCCCGCTTAAACCAGGGAAAAAGAAGCCAAAAATTGCTACCTTAGGGCAATGGCACATCTGGCGGAGTCCAGAAATATTAAAACGGACATAAAAACCGGGGTACAGACAGCCGTAAAACGGCTGTACCAACTAGTAAAGGAGGCCGAAGAGGAGTCACCGAAAAACCAAGAAAAGCCAACACCAAAAGGGAAAAAAGAAATACTAAGCGATAAACTAGACAAACAGATTGAAAAATTGGAAACGGAAAACAGAAAACTGGAGAAATGCAGGAAAGAAATAGAGGATCTGGCAATAAAGAAAAACGAAAGCATCCTGGCCGAGATTAGGAAAGAGTTTAACGAGAAGGAAAAGAGAGAAAAAGAAAGATATAACATCCTGGAAGCGAAAATGAAGTCGTACGCAGAAGCGACAAGGGAAAATCTCGGCCAGGACCAAAATAGGAAAGCAGGCCCGGGACATAAACCTACGCTGCACTCTGTCGTGGTGGAGCCGAAGAGTTCGACCGACACGGCAGAGGATACAATACAAAACATCCGTCATCTACTAAACGCGAAGGAGGAAGGATGGCAAGTTCAAAAAATAAGGAGAGCCAGAGACGGAAAAGTTGTAGTGGGCTGCAGGACGGAGGAAGAGAGGAGTAAACTTAAGGAAAAATTAGGAAGAGAAATGGAAGTAAAAGATGCGTCAAATAAAAACCCTCTTATAAAAATTAAAAATCTATTGTCCTGCAACACCACGGAAGATATCACCCGGGCCATCAGGAACCAAAACAAAAACGCGACTGCACACCTGGAGGAACGGGACCTGACCATAGTGGAGAAGTATAGAAGGAAAGCAAGAAACCCTCTGGAGAGCCACGTGGTCCTGCAGGTCACGCCAAAACTTTGGCAATCATTAACATCGGCTGGTAGGATACACGTGGACCTGCAGCGGGTTTGGGTAGAGGACCAATCCCCTCTGGTCCAGTGCACTATGTGTCTGGGGTATGGACATACCCGCAGACATTGTAAAAAGGAGACCGAGGTGTGCAGTCATTGCGGAGGAGCCCATTTGAGGGCAGATTGCCAGATCCAAAAGGAAGGTAAACCTCCCAGCTGCGTTAACTGTATAGGAATAAAAGGAAGAGACGCGGAGCACGGAGCCTTCAGCCAGAGCTGTCCAACCCGGCAGGGGTGGGACAAGGCGGCGAGGCTAAGCTACGCGTATTGTTAAAAAAGCCGAGGGCACCAACAATATTACCGGCTTTCTCCTGGCACAAGCGAACCTTAGAAAAAAGAGAATCGCGATCCAGGAGTTTATAAAAGAAGCGGGCGGTAGAAACGTGAAAATAGCACTACTCCAGGAACCGTACATAGGGGCCAGTAAACAGATGGCAGAAAGCCCTATGTACAGAGTAGTGCAGTGCGTACCCACTGGGGAGAAACCGGTGAAGGCGGCGATACTTGTTTTCGACGAGCACATCGAGGTCCTACAAGACAAAAATCTTATAACGGAAAACATAGTGGCTGCCGTCCTGAGAACGGACCAGTGGGAGATAGGGATAATTTCAGTGTACTTCGAAGGCGATGAACCCATCGAACCATACCTCGTACAACTAGGAAGCTTCACGAAGAGACTAAAAACCAAGATGGTACTAATTGGAGGGGACGTGAATGCATGGAGTGAATGGTGGGGGAGCCGAAACGAAGACACACGAGGAAAGGAACTACGAGGGTTCCTTGAAGAGGAAGGGCTGAACATCCTAAATTGTGGCAACACACCCACCTTCGACACCGTAAGAGGGGGCCGTAGATACACGAGTGCAGTAGATATCACAGTATGCACAACGGCCCTCCTCAGTAAGGTAACGAGATGGTGGGTTGATACTTCTATTACTAGTTCAGACCATAACACGATTTTTGTGACTACAGCCCTTCAAAACCCCCAAACGCACACCCTACCGAAGACAACCCGCAAATTCAATACTAAAAACGCAGACTGGGAGGAATTTAGAGAAAAAATAAACACGGAATTGAGACATCTAGGACTGGACATTGAAACGATACAAGGACAGGACACAAAGGCCGGGGTCAATAACATAGCAAGGGAATACATAAAATCAATAACAAAAGCCGCCGAGAAACATATCCCCAAATTGAAACAGAGGAAGAAAAGCTTCGATCCACCCTGGTGGAACAAAGAAATAGAGGCCCTTAAGAAAGACATGGTCAGGAAAAAGAAAAGGATCTCATACGCAGCTCCCAGGAGGAGAGAGTGCGTAATAACTGCCTACCTGGAGGCAAAAAAGATATATGAAGAAGAGATCGAAAGGGCTCAAAAGGAAGGGTGGAAAAAACTCTGCACGAAGCAAGAAGGGGAAAGCTTATGGGACAGGATATACAAAATAATAAGAAAGGCGGAAGGGATCAGGGAAGACACCACGCTAGTAGAGAAGGGCATTTCGCTGAACTCCGAAGAATCGGTGCAGCTGCTGGCACATAAATTCTTCCCGCCTGACAATTGTGAGATGGATAATGATATCCATCGAAAAATGAGAAAAACGGTAGAGGAAATGACCAGCAGCTTGCAGGGAAGTAGTCCTGATGAAGTGCCAATCACAATGGCGGAGCTCATCAGCACTGCTAGAAGCTTCAACCCGAGGAAGGCCCCGGGGGCTGACGGACTCACTGCGGATATCTGCTGCGCAGCTATCACGGCGAACCCGGAGGTTCCCTTGGCCATCTTCAATAAATGCCTCGAAGTGGGATGCTTTCCTGATCTATGGAAGGAATGTGCAATAGTGGTACTGAGGAAGCCAGGAAAGGAGGATTACGCGGCCGCCAAATCCTACCGTCCAATAGGCCTCTTGCCAGTCATGGGGAAGATCCTAGAAAAGGTGATCATAAATAGAATAAGACACAGCCTACTCCCCAGGATGAGCAGGAGGCAGTATGGATTCATGCCAGGGAAAAGCACGGAGGATGCCCTCTACGATATCTTGACAAAAGCGAGGAGCCACATTAAAAACAAGGAAATAGTGCTGATGGTGTCGCTAGATATCGAGGGGGCTTTCGACAACGCATGGTGGCCGGCGATCAAGTACCAACTAGCAAAGAAAGACTGTCCCAAGCAACTAAGGCTGGTAGTGGAAGACTACTTCAAAGGCAGGAAGGTGGTGGTCCGCTACGCAAACAGAGAGAGTGTGAGGCAACCTGAAAAGGGATGCATTCAGGGCTCGATTAGCGGCCCCACCTTCTGGAACATCTTGCTCGACCCACTACTGGTCGAACTAGAAGAAGATGGGACATATGCACAGGCTTTCGCAGACGATGTTGTGCTGATGTTCAGCGGAACGGACACGCACTCCATCGAAAACCGAGCGAACGTTGCCCTCGAGTATGTGAGGAAGTGGGGTATCGAGAACAAGCTCAACTTCGCGCCACAAAAAACCAAAGCAATGGTACTGACGCGGAGGTTGAAGTTCGATACCCCAAGAATAAGAATGAATGGACAGGACATCGGAATGGAGAAGGAGATAAAACTACTTGGATTGACGATAGACGAGGGCTTAACGTTCAACAAGCATGTGCAAAATGTCACGAGAAAGGCGGCGGATATACACAAGAAAGTGGCAAGAATGGCGAAGCTGGAATGGGGAATGACGGGAGACATGGTTCACCAGGTATACCAAGCCGTCATAGAGCCGATAGTAACATACGCGTCGGCAGCCTGGGCACCGACAGTTAAGAAACAATGCACAAGGAAAAAACTGGAGACGGTGCAGAGGGCTTTCGCACAAAAAATAGCGAAAACGTACAGGACGGCATCGCTAAATTCCGCGACGCTATTGGCGGGGATACTGCCCCTCGACCTCAGGGTGGAAGAAGCCGCCGCGATGTTTGAGGCCAGAAGGGGGTCGTCTCCGTTCATACGCGAAGGAGACCGGATTGAGCGAGCCGTACCTGCGTTAGAACAACCCCATCCCGCGGAAAAACCGGATATTAGCTTCGCCATCACAACTGACCCTGGCCTAATACAAAATGACAGCACTACGGCTATATACACAGACGGTAGTAAGACGGAGAAAGGAGTAGGGGCAGCATGGACGAAATGGGAAGGAGGAAGAGAGCGAAAATGGAAAAAGATAAAGATGGCCCCTTACAGCACCGTGTATCAAGCAGAGCTGGCGGCTCTCGTCGGTGCAGTGAGGGAGGCGATGATAGCAGGTACTGACGTGAACATCTGCAGCGACTCGCGGTCTTCGCTCGAGGCGATTGCGGGCGGACGCTCTCGAAACCCCCGAGTAGTCGAGATCCGCAGACACCTGGTGGAGAGCCTTAAAAAGGGCCAGAATATTAAGCTCCACTGGGTGAAAGCGCACGTCGGCACGGAGGGGAATGAGAGGGCGGACGAACTCGCGAGAGCCGCTGCGGAGACCTCGAAAGTCAAAGCAGCTCACGTAGAGTACCCGCTCTCATACATCAGGAAAGAAGTGAGAAGAAAAACTATAGAAGAATGGGATCGAAGATATAAGGAAGGGATAACAGGGGGAATAACTAAATTGTTCCTACCAAATATTACAAGGGCACATAAACAAATCCGAGAGAAAAGATTCAGTCCCGAGATGGCACAGGTCCTCACAGGCCATGGGCCCTTTGCCGAGTACCTGTGCCGTTTCAGGCTGAAAGAAAAACCGGACTGTGAATGTGAGAGTGGGGTGGAACAATCCATCCCACACCTACTTCTGGAGTGCCCCATTTTTGATTCCTCCAGATGCGACCTGGAACAGATGACGGGCATGTCGCTTAGTCTTCAGGGACTGCCCGACATGCTAGCCTGTAACAGATCGCACCTGGAGGATTTTTGCCTTAAAATTACTAAAAGAACAGCCAAGTTCAATGAGAGTAAAGCCGGAGCGGGGACCGCGAGGCGGCCGGCGCCCACTTGCTAATGGGTATTATGAGGATACTCACGGAGAAGTGAAAGCCGGCCGCCTCGCGGGCCACGTCTCCTGATTGGAATGTGTAGAAAATAAATAATGAAAGGAGATAGATATAAGTAGGTAAATAAAAGAATGACTGTGATAGAAATGTAAAGATAAATAGATAGTAAGGAGATAGATATAAGTAGGATAATAAAAAGTGTAACCGGAACTGTGATATTGATAGGTGTAAAATCCTAATAAAGAATAAAGCTGTGTTGTACATTATTTAGAGGATGGACGAAAGAAAAGAGGAAAGATTAGCTTAGTCAACGCCCCTGTGCGATAAAGTAGCCGGGGAAGGTAGGCCTATTAGGTGCATATAAAAAAAAAAAAAAAAAAAAAAAAAAAAAAAAAAAAAAAAAAAAAACCTAACCTAACCTAACCTAACCTAACCAGTCGCGCTCCCCCCGCCGAAGAGTAAACACTTAAAACGTATCGCTCCGCGCTTCAAAAATCACAAAAATAGTTTTTTTCAAGTGTTTTAAAAAGTGAAATACATATTCGTAATCAGCTCAAAATACATTCAGCTCAAAGTGAAATACATAAACGTGATTCTAATGATACCACTCTCGCAGTGATAAGTGGAAAATTGGAAAAATTTCCATACAAAACACCAACATAACCTTGTTTTAGGTTATAGTTTTTCAGTTTTTTGAGTGCGACGCCAAATCTAGATCGGTGACACAGTGATTTTCTTATACCATTGGAAGTGGAATTTTATTGTGCAAGTGTGTGCAAAATATTGGATTTTACAAAACAGGTTTCATATTTTTTATACACTTTTAAAGATAAAACACGTGGCCACCACGTGGTGGCCAACTTTTTAACCAGCAGTGCTACAATCTTGTGACATACATCATTAGAACCGCCGCTCAAAGGGCTTTTATTTGATATATGTGCATCCTCAGAAAACCCACCAGACCCCAGAAACCTCCTATTTGCAGAAAGTGGTAAATTTCAAATAACTTTGCAACCTCATAACTCTTAAAGAAGATCTACAACATACCAATTTTAAATTACCATTAAACAGCAGAACTAATCTAGATTCTTTATGCAAAATTTCACAATTTTCTACGCACATTTACATATTCTTCTGAATTTTCTTCTGGAAAAGGGCCAGCGACGCCATTCGCACCTAAGTTGGTAACCATCCTGGAGGCCAAACGGTGCGTCTGATCGAAAATCTAAGGTAAAAAATATGGGTAATCTACCTAGATAGACCACAAGACCCGGTCTACCTGAAGGTCCAGCTACTTTTTCAGTGATAACCCTGGCCCCTGCAGGGTCTGAGGGGAACTTTTACACTTTCTGAAATCAGCACTTCTTACTGCATAATACCATATAAGAAAGAGCACTAATATAGATAGATATCATATTTTAAAAAAAATTTCTTTTATAAAAATTGTAAACTTTTACTAAATTAATATATATAAAAAATTGTCTAACGCCCGTTTATAACTTGTTTGTATATGACTTGAAAGAACTTATTAGGGTGAACATTATTATATATATGAATGCTAATATAAACTAAATCTTATCTTATATAACTCCTTAAACAACTTTTTCAAAAAACATTTTTTGATAAAATTTGTAAGTTTTCACTAAATTAATATCTTTAAAAAAAATTTCTAACGCTCATTTTAATTTGTCTACATACCATTTGATAGAACATATTACTGTGCACATTATTATATATATAAATGCTAATTTAAATTAAACCCCATCTTATATAACTTCTTAAACAACTTTTCAAAAACCACTTTTTCGACA
Source organism: Pieris napi (assembly GCF_905475465.1). NCBI lineage: Eukaryota > Metazoa > Arthropoda > Insecta > Lepidoptera > Pieridae > Pieris > Pieris napi. Next base: position 112,354 of record NC_062256.1, read on the forward strand.
AGATTTGTAAGTTTTTACTAAATTAACATCTATAAAAAATTTTCTAACGATCATTAACAATTTGTTTACATACCATCTGATAGAACTTATCAAGGTGCACATTATTATATAAATAAACGCTAACTTAAATTAAATCTCATCTTATAGAACTCATTAAACAACTTTTCAAAAAACCACTTTTCGATAAAAATTTGTAAGTTTTCACTAAATTAACATCTATAAAAATTTTCTAAAGCTCATTAATAATTTATTTATATACCATTTGATAGAACTTATTAAGGTGCACATTATTATATAAATAAACGCTAACTTAAATTAAATCTCATCTTATAGAACTCATTAAACAACTTTTCAAAAAACTACTTTTCGTTAAAATTTGTAAGTTTTATTAAACTAACATCTATAAAATATTTTCTAACTCTTATTAATAATTTGTTTATACTTCATTTGATAGAGCGGATTACAGTGTACATTAATATACATAAAAGTTCTTATTTAAATTAAAATCTCGGTTTTTTAAATAACGTTAAAACAATTTTTCTTTAAAGAACTTTCACTAAGATTGTAAACTTTTATTAAATTGGCACCTACACTCGGCGTCAAAAAAATCGTACCTTTCTTAAAATTCGTGTCAAGCGATTATAACTTCTAAGATACTTCCTGTACCCTATCATTATTAGTATCATTTAAAAGCTCAATTATTAAGCTTTCAAAAAAATTATCGTTTGTTTACGGAAAATCAAAAACCACAAATCTCCAGCACTTTGATTAAAAAGTGGCGATGTACGCGTTTGGAGGCTCACTAATTGTACCACCCTGGATGCGTATAAAACGAGGGGGTAAAAGTCAATTATGGGTTATTCGCTATCCACATGTCACAGAGGTCACTCCTGAAGAGCTTCGACAAGAAAAAACCCAGTGAAAATGGATACCATGGCAAAGCAGCAGCTCAAGTGGTGGCCCTACTGCAAATCGGACTACGGCAGGTTGAAGTTGCTCGGCAACTGAAAATCAGCCGATTTCGAGTGCAACGAGTATACCAACGGTTCCAAGAGACTGGAGGTTACATCAGGAGACATGGATCCGGGAGACGTCGCTGCACTACCGTCAGAGGTGATCGCTTCATTGTGTCGACGTCTTTGCGGAACCGCTTCTCCAACGATGTGGAGCTGCAGCAGCGGCTTTGAGCTACTCGAAAGACAGCTCACAGCGTCTCCACTATCAGAAGAAGGCTGTGAGAGAAGAATTTGCTGCCCCGGAGAGCTGCTATAGGCCCCCAATTGACTGCCATCCACCGGACGAAAAGGAAGCGATTTTACAAAACGCACGTGCCGTGGACATTCGACCAGTGGAGGAATGTCCTGAACTCCGACGAAACCCGAGTGTGCCTATACACCAACAACATGCGTAAGAGAGTCTACAGGCGACCAGGGGAGCGTTTCACACCAGCCTGCACCGTGGAAACCGTCGGGTATGGAGATTGGAGAAGTATCCTGCATGTTCTAGGGCGGCATTTCTATCGACGGCAAGACAGACCTCGTGTGCGTCTCCAGAGCTGGAGATGGTCGCGGCCAGGGGTCTCTGTCTGCCCACCGGTATATCACCGAGGTTTTGGAGGAGGATGTGGTCCCATGTGCAGGTTTTGTCGGCGCCAACTTCGAGTTCATGCACGACATCGCCCGGTGCCACACAGCCTTGATTGGCAAGGACTACCTTCGTCGAGTTGGCATCAAGGTTATGGACTGGCCAGCAAGAAGCCCCGACCTCAATCCTATCGAGCACCTCTGGGACGAGCTGAAACGGCAAGTTCGGGCCCGTAATCCAGCTCCTGCCACTCTCGATGAGCATCGAGATGCCGTCATCGAGGAGTGGGACAACATTCCCCAGGAACACGTCGTGACGCTCATCAGGTCCATGACTGACCGCTTGGAAGCTGGTCGGAGGGCTAGAGGAGGCAACACTAAGTTTTAAGACAAATTTTTAAGGATTGTCATTGTTTATTTTTAAATTTTGTATTGTTCCTTTTATTTGTAATTTTGATCAGAATACACATTGTTTCACATTTTCCCAGAATTTTCTTTTTTTTATGGGGGTTGTGGCCAATTTCCTACCGTTTTCAAATAAGGGATTTCATTAGCTTTCAAATGATACTAACAATGAAAGAGTACAGGAAGGATCTTCGGAGTTATAATCGCTTTACACGAATTTTAGGAAAGGTGCGATTTTTTTGACGCCGAGTGTATAAACGAATCTCTTGACTCTTTTCTATAATCTGTTTACAAATCATCAAATAGAGCTTATTATAAAACATATTAAAATACATAAAGTGCTTAATTTAAATTAAATAATATCTTTTATATAACAACCTCTTTAAACAACATATTTGATAAAAATCGTAATAATACCTATAAAAGTATCTTTCTTGCTTATTAATAACCTGTTTATGCACCACTTGATAAAACTAATTCTAGTGCACATTAATCTACATAAAAGAATTAATAAAAATAAAATTTCATCCGTTTAATTACATATTTATCTTAGTAAATATCCCTGTAACCGTAACATTGCACCTTCTCAACTATAAATTGTAAACAAATTAAATTCACACAAACGAGTACTAATATAGATATAAGAAAGAGTACTAATATAGTTAGACTTCATATTTTAACAATTTTTCTTTTATAAAAATTGTAAACTTTCACTAAATTAATATATATAAAAAATTGTCTAGCGCTCGTTAATAACTTGTTTGTATATGACTTGATAGAACTTATTAGGGTGTATATTATCATATGCAAACCATTAAATAGAGCTTATTATAAAACACATTAAAATACACAAAGTGCTTAATTTAAATTAAATATTATCTTTTATATAACAACCTCTTTAAACAACATATCTGATAAAAATCGTAATAATACCTATAAAAGTATCTTTTTTGCTTATTAATAACCTGTTTGTGCACCATTTGATAAAACTAATTCTAGTGCACATTAATCTACATAAAAGAATTAATAAAAATAAAATTTCATCCGTTTAATAACATCTTTATCTTAGTAAATATCCCTGTAACCGTTACATTGCACCTTCTCAATTATAAATTGTAAACAAATAAAATTCACACAAACGAAGACATGTTTGGCCTCAGAACCCCAACTAAAAACAAGCCATCGCCATCCACAAGCGCGACGGATAAAGAGACAGAGGCAGAATTGCCCTCCGCACGAGAGACTGCCCTGACCCCGGTTAACGAAGCGCAAACAAGTATGGGGGAAAAGGCGACCATCTTATCACAAACAGAAGAGTGTAGGAAAATAGTAAACAAAGTATATAGATCCCGTATAACGGAGGCAGCGGCGTTACAACAAAGTGCGCTCGCACAACTTAACGCTGCGAGGAATCTAAAGGGTGATATAAAAACCGCAGTATCGGTCGCGGTTAAAAGGTTGTATGAGTTGGTGCGAGACGGAGAGCTCCATGGAAAAGATAGGAAAGATGAAATCACGAATGAAGCGAAACCTGACAAAACAGACAAGCTAGAGGAAAAAATCAGAAGGATGGAGGAACTGATGGAAAACAACTCGAGAAGGCAGGAAAGCTTTGAGAAAACGGTCACAGAAAGTGAAGACAGAATCATGGCAAAGCTGGGGGAAATCCGTAGCTATGCAGAAGTAGCAGCAGTTGCGAGGACCGAGCCGAGGAATGACTGTGCCAGAACCGCAATCAATGACCGACCGGACCGGACCGGACTGTATTCTCTGATTGTCGAGCCCGGAGAGGAGACCGAAGCGGCAGAGGACACAGTCCAGAAAATTAGGTGCTCTCTTAAGGCAAAAGACCACGGATACAAAATTGAAAAGCTCCAAAAGATAAAGGGAGGGAAAGTGGTCATCGGTTGCGGTACTGAAGAAGAACGGAAAAGGGTGAGGGAAAGGATAACGCATGAAGATAATGGTCTTACGGTAAAGGAACTCAACAACAAAAATCCTCTGGTGAGATTTAAAGACTTATTAAAGTATAACACCATTGATGATATCAAGAAAGCCCTCCAAACCCAAAATAAGACAACGACCGGAAACCTAACCGGGGAGGACTGGGTGATGACGGAAAAGCACCGCCAAAACGCTAGAAATACGCACGAGTGCCACGTCATCGTGCAGGTCTCCCCGGGGATGTGGATTTTTTATTTTTTTTTTTTTTATGTAATAGGAGACAAACGGGCAGGAGGCTCACCTGATGTTAAGTGATACCGCCGCCCATGGACACTCACAATGCCAGAAGGCTCGCAAGTGCGTTGCCGGCCTTTCAGGAATTGGTACGCTCTTTTCTTGAAGGACCCTAAGTCGAATTGGTTCGGAAATACTTCTGTGGGCAGCTGGTTCCACATAGTGGTGGTGCGCGGCAAAAACTGCCTTAGAAAACGCTCTGTTGTGGAACGACGGACGTCGAGGTGATACGGATGGTATTTTGTATTTTGCCTTGACGTCCGATGATGAAACTCAGCTGCAGGTATTAGACCGAACAACTCCTCTGAACACTCTCCATGGTAAATGCGGTAGAAGATGCAGAGAGATCCCACATCTCTACGCAACGCCAAGGGATCAAGCCGCACTGAAAGTGACTGGTCGTCGACGATTCGAACCGCTCTTCGTTGAATACGGTCAAGTGGAAGGAGCTGGTACTGGGGAGCTCCCGCCCAGAGGTGAGAGCAGTACTCCATATGGGGCCGAATTTGAGCTTTATATAGTTGCAAGCGGTGGCCCGGAGTGAAGTACCGTCTCGCCTTGCTGAGCACACCAAGCTTTTTGGAGGCTAATTTAGCCTTTCCTTCCAGATGACCGCGAAACTGAACGTTATTCGATATGTCAACGCCCAGTATTCCGATGCTAGCTGAGGCTTTAAGGAGAGTGTCTTCAAAGAGGGGAGTAGCGACAAAGGGAGTTTTTTTAGCGGAAAACGCGCATACTTGTGTCTTCTTGGGGTTAAATTGGACTAGATTTAGTCTACCCCAGTCCGAGACTCCACGTAGAAGAGTTTCGACTTCAGACACAAGTTTGTTCCGGTACTCATCGACAACAGCCCGAGAAATACCTGCCCGGCCAGTGTAAAAAGTATCCCCAGTGCTGTCGTCCGCATAGCAATGAATGTTGCTAAGCTGCAACATATCATTGATATGCAGAATAAACAGGGTCGGGGATAGGACACAGCCTTGTGGGACACCAGCATTCACAGGTTTCAGGTCGGAGCATGCTCCGTCGATGACGACTTTGATGCTCCGATCAGCGAGAAAGCTGGAAATCCAGTTGCATAATTTCTCAGGGAGCCCGTAGGCTGGAAGCTTCGAGAGCAGTGCTCTGTGCCACACCCGATCGAAGGCTTTCGCTATGTCCAAACTTACCGCCAGCGCCTCCCCCTTGGACTCAATTGCCTCTGCCCACCTATGTGTAAGGTATACAAGGAGGTCACCAGCTGAGCGACCACGACGAAAGCCGTACTGAGAATCGCTAATCAGCTGGTGGCCCTCTAGATACCTCAGGAGCTGGCTGTTAATAATGGTTTCCATTATTTTGGAGAACAAGGAGGTTATAGCTATTGGGCGATAGTTGGACGGATCAGAGCGATCGCCTTTTTTAGGGATCGGATGTATCGAAGCGATCTTCCAGCACTTCGGAACAGTGCCGAGCGTGTAAAGGTACCGGAAAAGGCGCGTTAGGACCGGAGCCAACTCAGGAGCACAAGTACGCAGCACAATTGGAGGGATGCCATCGGGTCCGCTCGACTTATGGATGTCCAAGGAAGACAAAGCTTTACGGATAGCACGTTGCCGGAATATAACTTCGGGCATCGTAGTATCACACCGCAATAATGTCGGTGGTTCCTTCCCTTGATCATCCAAAGTGGAGTTCGACGCAAAGAGACAGCCTAGAAGATCGGCCTTCTCTTTCGCGGTATGGGCCAGTGAGTCATCCTCCCTATGCAGTGGTGGAATTGAGGGCAGACAGAAATTCCCTTGGACAGCTTTGGCAAGAGACCAGAAGGCTCGAGTTCCCGAAGGGAGGTGGGCCAATTTCTCACCAAATCTGGCAATGTGCTCTGACTTTGCTTTAGCGATTTCTCGCTTGAAGGACCTGGAGGCTGAATTGTATGCTTTTTTACGTTCGCCGATAGTCACATCACAGGATGTCACCGCTTCTGCCCAGGCTTTAAAGCATTCACGCTTACGGCGCAAAGCCGCTTTGCAAGAACGCCTAAACCAAGGCTGGGACTTGCCACCGACCGGCACCGCAGAGAATGGAATAAAGAGTTCCATACCCTGCAGGACCACCTCGGCGACAGAGTCAGCGACGGCATCTGGAGTACTCGACGAAAAGCAAATGGGCCCCCAAGGGTAGGACGCAAAAAAAGACCGCATCCCGTCCCAATCTGCTGACTTATAGTGCCACACGCGGCGACAGCCAGTGAAGCTAGGCCGAAGAGGGCGCGTGAACGGCACAATGCTCCGGACCACACAATGATCTGATGAACCCAATGGCAGTTCAACAGAGACTTGGTAGTTCTCCGGATGTGAAGTCAGCAGAAGGTCCAACAAAGAGGGTTTATGACCATCCACATCTGGTATTCGCGTAATCGCAGGGACCATTTGCGTCAAGTCGTAAGCCAAAGCAAAGTCGTGAAAGGATCTTCCCGCATGATCGGTGGTTTCTGAGCCGAGCCAATCGGCATGGTGGGCGTTAAAATCGCCAAGTATCACGATTTCAGCGGTAGGAACCCTTTCGAGCAGGGAATCTGTAGCCATTTGGATGTGCTCAATGAGTCGGTCAGTTTCGGTATTTCCGCTATGGGACCTATACAGGCATGCGTAGAATCGCGGATGGTCATCGCAGTCTACGCGCAGCCAGAGGTTAGATAGGTCCCTTCCTTCAAGCGTCCCGAGGCGACGAGAACAGATATCCTCTCTGACGTACACGCAAACTCCCGCCCGCGGCACAAATGAATGTTCCAATTTGTACCCCGGGTAGGAGAGGTAGGAAGTATCAGCCGGGGGGGATATCTGAGTCTCGGTAAGAAAGAGCAAGGCCGGCTTCGCAGTCTCTAAGTGGTAGTGGACAGCGTTGATGTTGGAATTGAGCCCCCTAACATTTGTGAAGTCCACGGCGAGTGTGGACGGGGGTGCCTTTGTTAAATTGCTCCGTTTGCCCCGAGAACGATTAATGTTTTTACCGAGCGCAGAATTGCCCCCCCCAGAATACGAAGGGCAGCCTGTGCGTCCACCACCGGGCGCAGAGTGTCCCGGTGTTGGACGCCCAGAGGGGGATTCTCCACCGCGAGCGCGTGTGGTACCCCCCTGGGGTAGATTCTCTTTTTTCTGCACCTTCATATTTCTTGGGGGAGGGGGAATGGGCTCCGGGAGTCTCTCTCACCGCACAAAACGCGAGTACAATAAGGTGAACTTATTGCATCACTTCACGCCGGTTTTCTGAGAGACAGTGGTACTGCCCCGGTCGTGCCTGCCCATTTGGCTGAAGCCCGAAGGCAACAGCATGGCACTCCCACTAGGAGCATGGCACTCCCACTAGGAGGTAGGGTGGAAGGCGCTGACCCGGGCGGAGAAGGTACACATTGACCTCCAGAGGGTTTGGGTAGAGGATCGGTCCCCCCTTGTACAGTGCTCTAAGTGTCTCGGATACGGTCACACGAGGAAGCACTGCCAAATTGAAAAACTAACCTGCTCCCAATGCACAGGGGAGCACCTGAGGGCTGACTGTCCAAATAAAGAAAAGACACCTGAATGCGCAAATTGCAGAAGAGAAGGAATTAACAACGCAGACCACAGTGCGTTTAGCCCTGAATGCCCAGTGCGTAGGAAGTGGGATGTGCTGGCTAGAAGGTCAGTACAATACTGCTAAAGTTCTCCCAAGCAAAATCAAAGTAATGCAAGCGAATGTACAAAGATCAGCAGTTGTCACGGAAGAGCTAATCTTCGAGGCCAAGAAACAGGGCATCTCCATCTTGCTTGTACAAGAACCTTACATCGGAGCGGTTCGAAGTATGAAGAACTACACGGGCACTAGAGTATATCAACATACTGGATCTGGCAATCATATCAAAGCGGCGATTGTCATACTAGACAACAACATACATATCACACAACACCCCGAGATATCCAGCCCGAATATGATTGCCATATCTATAGACACAGAAAAAGGAAAGCTTAATCTAGTCTCGATATACTTCGAACCGTATCCGAACCCCCTAAGTCCGCACCTCCAGACATTAAAACAAGCCATCGAAAAATTAGGTCGAAGAACGATAGTAGGAGGTGACATAAACGCGAGGAACGTCTGGTGGGGGGACAGAATAACGAATGAGAGGGGGGAAGAAGCAGAAACGACTTTCCACAGCGCCGGACTAGAAATATTAAACCAGGGCGGGACACCAACATTTAACACTAATAGAGGAAATACATTATACACTAGCTGCGTCGACGTCACAGTAGCCACACCTGACCTCCTCGGTCTCATTGTAAACTGGAGGGTGGACCAGAGTGTGACCAGTTCAGATCATAATGCCATCCAGTTTGAGATCACCTCACGGATCAAACTGGATGATGGACACGCGAGATCTACTAGAGTATACAATGTTCGGAAAGCAAATTGGACCCACTTTCGTGCGAAATTCAAACAGTTGCTTTCTGAACACAAACTCACATCACATAACATCAACACCCTAAACTCCACTACACTTCTAGAAAACACTATAGTACAATACACACAGTTAATCACAGACACTTGCGACACACACATTCCAAAAATTAAAGTACAGAGGAAACACACAACCCCCCCCTGGTGGACAGAAGAGCTAGTTCAAATGAAGAAAAGCGTCCTAAAAATGAGGAGGAAAATCAGATACTGCTCTGCTATCCGCCGACCTACTGTTATAGAGCGATACAGCAAGGCGAAGCAGGAATACCTGGAAGCAGTAAATAAGAATAAACTGGAAAGTTGGAAGAGCTTCTGCGAAAAGCAAGATGGAGAAAGCCTGTGGGATGGCATCTACAGGGTAATCAGGAAAACGAACGTAAAACAAATTGATCAACAACTTGTTAAGAACGGTGTGACACTCTCCTACCAGGACTCGGCGCAGTACCTGGCGGAAACCTTTTTCCCGGAAGATACGAGCGCACGAGAGACTCTCTGGCACACAGAAATGCGGATAAAAGCCGCAACAATAGAAGAATCGAGTCATGATAACAACCATGACCCGCCTTTTACGCCCAAAGAACTAGCGGAGTGTGCCAGGAGTTTTAACCCCAAAAAGGCCCCTGGAGGTGATGGATTAACGTCAGACATCTGCGGCGAAGCAATTTTTGCGGACCCAGACGTTTTCCTGGCACTGGCGAATAGATGCCTCGACCTGGGATACTTCCCCAGTATCTGGAAAAAGGCCACAGTAATTGTCCTCAAAAAACCAGGAAAAGATGACTATAATCAACCTAAATCATACCGACCAATCGGACTTTTACCAGTACTGGGCAAAATAATAGAAAAAATGATGGTAAAAAGACTCAACTGGCACCTGATCCCCCGTCTCTCCCTCAAGCAATATGGATTCATGCCACAGCGTGGTACCGAGGACGCCCTCTATACCCTTATGAGAAAAATCAAGTTAGGCCTAAGTAATAAAAAACTAATAACACTAATATCACTGGACATAGAGGGTGCCTTTGATAACGCCTGGTGGCCGGCCATTTGTGTGAGACTTACTGAAGAGCGTTGTCCACCAAACCTGGCACTACTAGTACGCAACTATCTCGGCGACAGGGAGGTCCGCGTCGTCTACGGAGGAGCCGTAGCGGCCAGACCAACAAACAAAGGCTGCGTACAAGGATCCATCAGCGGACCCACCCTGTGGAATCTGCTGTTGGACCCACTGCTACAAACATTAGAGAGAGCCGGAGTGTATGCGCAGGCCTTCGCGGATGACGTGGTCCTCCTGTTCGAGTCCAACACGGCGCTAGAAACAGAAAAATTAGCAAACGACGCACTCACGCAGATTTGCGAGTGGGGACACAAAAACAAATTAAGATTCGCCCCCGCAAAAACCAAGGCGATGCTCATGACAAATAAACTTAAATATGACACACCACGACTCAACATGGGCGGCACACCAATACACATGTCGAACAGCGTGAAGATATTGGGCTTGACAATAGACCATAAGATCACCTTTAGCGATCATATTAACGCAGCTTGCAATAAAGCCATCGGCCTCTACAAACAGGTATCCAAGGCAGCTAGGGTGAGCTGGGGACTCAGTCCGGAAATTATTAAAATAATATATACGGCTGTAGTCGAGCCCATTGTCCTCTACGCGGCTAATGCATGGGCAGACGCGGCGAATAAGGCATACATTATTAAAAAACTAGATACAGTACAGAGAAGCTTTGCCATCAAAATATGTAGGGCATACAGAACAACTCCACTCAGCTCCCTCAGAGTGCTGTCAGGTTTGCTCCCCCTAGACCTAAGAGCACACGAAAACAAAACCTTATATGAAATTAAAAAGGGGTACACGGCCTGCGAGCACCTGAAAGGAGCCGAGGTGGAAATAAAAACACCTTTCTGCAAAACTTCCCATCCGGCAACGGCAGCATTGGAATATGTTATCCTGTCCAATGAAGAACTTACAATAAACGGTAGTAGTCTACAAATATATACGGATGGTAGCAAGACGGAAGAAGGGGTGGGTGCTGCGATCTCCCTTTGGAAAGGAGACATTGAAATAAAGAGCCAAAAGCTGCATCTGGCACATTTTTGCACTGTGTACCAAGCAGAGCTGATGGCGTTAAAAAGAGCGGCGCAACTAGCGGTGCAGCGGAAGGAAACTGAGGTCCTCATTTATAGTGACTCAAGGTCTGCGTTGGATGCGGTTGTGGGGGGACGCTCTTTCGATCCCCTTGTCACCGAGATTCGCGAACTTCTTATCCAACACTCAGAAAAGAACATCAAACTTTTCTGGGTTAAAGCACACGCGGGGAGGAGGGGGAACGAAAGAGCGGACCAGTTGGCCAAAGAAGCCACAGGCGCAAAGCAGAAACCGGTCTACGACCGCTGCCCGATATCATACGTTAAAAAGTTAATACGCGAAAACACGGTGCAAAAATGGGTCACGAAACAGTCCAATGAAACAACCGGGGCGACAACTAGGATGTTCTTGCCCGACCCGGAGACCGCGTACAGAATTGTAAGATCCAAAGGATTTAATCCTATAATGACTCAAATATTAACAGGGCATGGAGCCTTCGCGGAATACCTCCACCGTTTTAAAATAAAACCAAGTCCCGCATGTGAATGCGACGAAAACGCGTTACAAACGGTGGAGCATCTCCTAACAGAGTGCCCCATATTCACCATACAAAGACACAATCTGGAGCAGACCGCGGGAATGCGGATAGCGCGTAATGTGCTGCCCGACATCCTTGCGGGGCACAGATTGGCCTTGGAAAATTTTTGTGAGCGGATTCTGGATCGGACGAGACGATTTAATGGCGCTCAAACTATTGACAAACAAAATAATAGTAAGGATACAACAAAAATCTAAAAACACTGTACCCAAAATATGTAATTAATACAAAATAACCAAAATATAAAACTGTAATTAAACAGAAGTATTATCAAAAGTAAACTCTGAAATAAACGTAAAATTATAATGTGCACAAACTATTAACATATACATAAATTAAAAATAAAAACATAAATATAAGTGTTAGAAAAAGTAAGAATTAAAATAAAGTAAACCAATAAACGCAAAGCTCTAAGTAAGTAATGTATAAAATCACTAACGAATAGCTTCATGTGAAGTAAATCAAAAACGCAATACAAGAGAATTAAAAACTAATAAATAAAATAAAGTAAACTAACAAGTATAAATGTTAAGTAAAATAACGTTCAAAACTAACATGTAAGAGACAAAATGTAAAATAAAAAACATGTTAAAATAACTATTATGTAAACCATAGAATGAATGTAAATCTATGAATAAGCGAACTAGAATCTTAAGAATTAAAATAAAGTAGACTAAGAAGTAAATGTTGAGTAAAATTATGTATAAGAGTAATACGCAAGAAACAAAATGTAAAATGAATAACATGTTAGAATAATTAATATGTAACCCATAGAACGAATATAAATCTATGAAAAAAGCAATTAGAAACTTAAGAATTAAAATAATGTAAACCAGTAATTATATGTTAAATAAAATAATGTATAAAACTAATATGTAAGAAACAAAATGAAAAATGGAAAACATGTTAAAATAACTAATATGTAAACCTTAAAATGAATGTAAATCTATCAACAAGTGAATTGGAAATTTAAGAATTAAAATAGAATAAGCTGAGAAGTATAAATGTTGAGTAAGAACAATGTACAAGACTAATATGCAATAAACAATATGTAAAATGAAAAACATGTTAGACTAATTAATATGTAACCATAGAACGATTGTAAATCTATGAATAAGTGAATTAGAAATTTAAGAATTAAAATAAAGTAAACTAAGTAAAATAAATGTTAAGTAAACATAATGTATAAGACAACCATGTAAGAAACAGAATGTAAAATGAATAATATGTAAGAATAACAAATGTAAATGAATGTAATTTTTTGATGAATAAATAAAGCTAAAAAGGTCCTTGATAGGCAAATGTCGAGGGGTGGGTTCGCAGCTCCACGGCCCCGGAGCAGTCGCTGCCGGGGAGGTAGGCCAAGTAGGCAGGGGCAACAAAAAAAAAAAAAAAAAAAAAAAAAAAAAAAAAAAAAAAAAAAAACCTAACCTCGTCGAAGACGTAATATACAAGCATTGACTTCTTATGTTGTGTTTTCCGTTTAATGCTATCGCGTTTTACTGAACATCTAGCGCCATCTAGTATACTCGATTAAAATTAACCTACCTACTGCAGGACTGCTGTCTCTTTTCTATGAATAAACCCAATAGGTTTCATTATGCATTATTAAATTATTAAAAAAAAAAAAAAAAAAAATTATTATTATTGTTTATAATTTATAATTTTTAGTTAAGTAATTTTATTTATATATTTATGAAATTTTAGGAAGATATTTGAACAAAATCTTAGTTTTGATTACAGTACAATAAAATCAGTATTTTTCATAAATACCTTAGGGAGATAGGAAGAATAAAATTAAAATAACAATTACGAGTTAATTTATTAATAAAAGAGATATGAGTCTAGCATCTGTTCAGATTTTTCTAGACCATTGCTGAACCGGCTCACGTGGTTGTTTGCAATAAGATATTTTAAAACAATAAATCAGATTTGATTGCTCCGCCTTAAGGATTTCTCACTTCCTCTCAAAGTAGCGAAGCCTCCTTCAAACCCTTCCCAACCATCCCACCGCCCTTGAGTCTCTGATCCTACTAGGGCTCTGTCTGTTAGCCTGGGTCTCTTTTTTCAGACATCCCGTTCTTATTTATATATTCACTACTTATTCGTAGGGTCGTAAGGTTCTCAAGTCTTACCCTCTCATATATTTAATTATCTAGTGCAGCTTGCTAATACATATATTACACAGATACTCCTTTATTATTTATAAAAACAAATCAAATCAAAATACGTTTATTTCGTTTTGATGAGTCTCAGCGCATGCTTATAAATGTTCAAAACGTTTACAAAATTGGTACTTTGGTGTGGCGATTAGAATTTCGATTGTTCATTTGTGCTTTGGTGTATGTATTTTACGAATTTCGAATGCTACTTGTTGTCTAAAATCTACGCCTCGCACATCTCAGTTGTGATTTCGCATAATGCTAATAAAGCGCGTTTCGTATCTGTAACAAGAAGAGTGTTATAATATATATATATGTATATGACATATTTTAATAACGACAAAGTGTCTTTTTTAAGCCTCACTTCAATATTTACAAACAGCAGGAGGCGCATTGACACCTCCGCCCATGGCCACTCAGTCTGTGGCTTCCATATGTTAAAAATGTATTGGATTTGACATAGTTTGGGTGAAGTCCTGACTTTATCTTCATAGTTATTGGTTCAAATGCAGTTTTTTTTTTAAATTTTTAATGACAAAACGTTTCCATTTAAATATCCAGTCAGGGTCGAGATCAGTTAGCTAAAACACAAATAAACTAAACGCTTAACAAGAAAACTACTACTATACCGATTAGTATTAATCATAAAAAAAAGTGGCACGTTTTAGGTCTGGGTCCTATGTATCTGTTTCATGAGGCAAGTAGGTGATACGTCTTTTGCTTTGATTGGGTCTAATGCAGGCATTACGATGTTCTTTAATCACAAAGCCCCTGAATAAAGAAAGACTCAACAGTGGACTTATATTTTATTTAAAGAAATTGAACTATAATTCAATTTATAATAAATGATTTGTTATCAAGGCCAATTTAGGGTTCTATATTTTTATAGATATTTATATAACATTAAGGTTTTGGATAAAAACATTTTTCTGTTTTACACAAGTACATTGTATACAGGGTGTCCCAAAAGTCGACGTCAAGTCGAAATTTTCTCATAGGTAATGCCACACCAGTTATCAGAAAAATTAAAAAAAAAATTAAGTCATGTATTTTTGAAGTAATGGAAATTTTCCTTTTATTCCAGAAAATGTACACCATGTGACAGTTTTTTCATTCCTGTTGTAACAAATATTTACTTTTTGCCAATTTTTTTTCTCTTACGTCATCCCGAAGAGTGCTTTATGTAACCTATGATCCTAAACCCTGTGCCGATCACTCCAACTTGTAGGAAAATGTCATTTTATACCGTACCAAGTTTTCAAAATTAATTTTTCGCACTAGTTCACCTGATCGTCCTGAAAAAAAAAAATGTACTACTCCAGTTTGGCAAGCAGCTTTAAAAGTTCGCGCATTTAATAAGGATTCTAACGTGGTATAACACTTACTACATTATTTCTTAGATCGGCCATAATATTTTTTTTTTTGTTAAACAAAGTCTGTTTTTAACAATCTCTTTGAAATTACAACAAATGATTCTAGCGCACCCAAAACGTTCCTAATGACCACAGCGTGGTTTAAATAAGATGGAGAGAGACATTCCATAAAATGTGAGCGAGACAGATAGTGACGCTTATGACATACGGACGCAAATAAGTAAAATAGACAGTTTCTTTTTTATGATTAGATTTATTACTTTTTTTATAAAAGATGTTCAAATTGCCGTCCTTCAGCTGCAATATAGGCTCGACATCTCCTTAAAAAAGATCGTGAAATGAAGCGGGCAAATCGTCCATTATTCACAAATTCTACTGCTTCCGCTAATCTCTGTCTAAGCTCTTCTACATTTTGAATCGACTTGGAATAGACTTTTCCTTTACTGCTCCCCAGTAAAAAAAATCAAGAGGATTTAAATTAAGTCATGTAGACTTAATTTTCTTTTTTAATTTTTCTGATAACTGGTGTGGCATTACCTATGAGAAAATTTCGACTTGACGTCGACTTTTGGGACACCCTGTATATGAAATACTATCATTAGCTTCTTATTTTATCTTTCATAACTATTATTTTTTTATAAACGAATTAAGTATATTTAATTATTTAATAAATAAATAAAATATTATTAATTAGCTCTATGACAGGCTGAATTTGAATTAGATTTTATTATCTTTTAAGTTTGAGTTACTTAAATTTACAATTAAATTGTGTAGAAAGTTTAATTGTATCATAAAATTAAATATGAAATTTATTATATTGCTCTTTTATCTAAATTACGTTCTTTTACAAACTGACAGTATGACGGGTAAGTGTGTGAAATTAAACATGTAACATTATATTGTTTTTAAGCATTAAATAAATAGCTGAATAATGTCTAATTAATATAACAATATTATTAGATACATAAATAAATGCACAATAATCTTAATGTAAGACATAAAAATTGTAATACATTTTTTATATTTTAAAGCATACCTAGTTGTCCAACTGTACTCAAAATAGATTTGTAGTCTTTGTTTAATATCTCCTCTCAACGATGAATCTGTTACACTGGTATAATTGACTGAGACTGGTCATTCTCTTCCTCGTTTTTGACTCCTATCGTTGATGGTTATCTGTTTAAATTGTAAATAGTGTTCTAAGTTAGTTTACATTATAATATTGCTTAGCAATTTAGCTATAGTAAGGATTAGGAAAATAATAAAACATCTGCAAACATCACTTAAAATCTATCTTATATTTAAGTAGTTTGATTAGAATAAGTGTAGTTTAGTATCTCTGTGTGTCGCATTATGTGGACCTGGAAAGAGTGCAACTTGTTAGCGACTTACTGCTCAGTTTCTTGGAACTTGAATTCTACGAAGCGACGACCTACAATAAAATATATTGCACTAACAAAATGGCGGGGATGGAGCGGCTAAAATCTACCAAAATCTCTCAAAACAATCAAACTAAACGAGTAGCAGAACTTACAAATGGGCTTATTTAAGAAGGCCTTTACCCAAAATGAGGTCCTTGCCAACAGGAACTATATAAAAATAAGAAATAGAATATATTATGTAGAATAATATTGATAATAATAGGATAGGATTATTCACTAGATAACATTAGATAAAGATTAATTAAGGTAAAAACATACAGTATTACATATAAAGTAATTAAGAGCATTAAACAAGATCTGTTTCCATAAATTTAAATCGTATAATTAGTCTAGAAAGAAAATATGTATTTTTGGTTTTGTATCATCATGGTTTCTTTTTACCATCAAATTTTTTTTACTATCAAACAGCCGAAACAAACGCCAGCATTAATCAGAAAATACCAGTGTATCATAATTAATTTCAAGAATATTCATTTACTGAATTAAAATATAATTATAATGGATTTTTAATGTAAAACTCTTTATAAATATTTCTTTTCTATGAGGCTTGAAAAATACTCTTTGTTGTAATTAAAAAAAAAATCCGAATGTGATTTTTGCAAAATTAGATCATTATATTTAATTTCCACTCTTTTATTAATCAAATACTTAACTTTTTAAATTTCGTCAGTAACTTAATTATGAAAAACTTTTCCTTTCATGCCGTTTTTGAGAAACTACATGAAAATTCATGTCATTTATTAACAAAATATAGAATGAAGTGCTTACACGCCATGAAACTAAAAATACAAATCGGATAAATAAATGAAAAGGTGAAAGTAAATAAAATATAGTTTAAAAGAACTTTTAAGTACAGCGCCATCTGTCGAGGGCTGATCAAAGCTGACGAGCTCGGTAGAATTATTGTGCTTAAGACTTTAAGCAAAACAAATGTATGAACTATTAAATAGAATTATGAATGAAGATGGCGTTTAATACAGTGAGCGTGTTAATAAAAGAAATTGATTTATTTTCTCTTTAATAGTTTAAAGTTCTCACCCATATTTTTAAATCTCTACAAGTCGTACCTACTTTGATATTTTTAAAAAATATTTACCAAACCTGTTTTTTAAGTTGTATCTGTGTTGTGTTTAATAGAGTATCTTTAGTAATAATTTAAAATAACATTTCCGCTTTGAAAATCTATTTCTATTTTAAAGTTTAGTTTAAACAAATGGATTAAAAGAACCAACCAATATGAACAAAACCAAACTAAAATCTACAAATAAACATGCAAAAATAATAGAAACATATTATTCTTGATGGAAAAATATCCTTAAAATTACTTTACTTTATATTACTTTACTTATTAATTTACAAAGTCATTGCTTAATAAGTACTATACCGAATAGCAAGAAAACAAGCAAACGGTTTTTCGTTTCAGTTGTTCTAAAAAAAATTGATGTGGTTTTTTTAGATTTTTTCTGAAATTTGTGCTGCTTATTTATGAAATGCCCGTTTTAATAGGCATTTAAAAGGGTAAAATTCTCCTCTTCGCCTCGTGTCATAGGTGACACTGGAATAATCCTAATGATTGATAATTCTTGTTATTGAAACATAAGAATTGTAACTGAAAACTGGATTACGACACCAAAAAGCACTGAGATCTAAATTGATTGAGTTCCGTGGTTAAGGTTCTATCATATCTATATGTTAAATCAGTTTAATAAACCAGATATAGTTCACAATAATATTATACTTAATATATATAAAATTTACTATCGTAGTGTTGCGCCCCAAAGAAGAGGTTTTATCTCTTATAATATACATTAACTGGACAACATATCAATATAAATCAAATTATAAGTTCAAGTTCGTAATGCGAAGTTTCAAAAATTGTCCGGCGACCCATTAAGACTAAACCCATGATGTAACTGTAATAATTAATATTTCCTATTCTTCACGTAGAGCTGGTACATATTATGTGCAGTTCGGAGGCCATTGAGCGCAAAGTACCGCACCCCGGTCCTCTGCAGTCAACTTGCGGATTCCGCAGTACCTTATGTAATGAAATCACTTACACGTACGTACAACACCTCGTGAAACATTATATATCTTTTTTATACATGTTTACCGTCATAGGTATGTTAATGTCCACACTAAATTAACAGTATTAAATCGATTCAGAAAACATATACTTATAATAATTTAGGAATTTGAACAAAAAGTGTCAATATTTTATTTATATATAAAATATTATCGTTTTTTCAATTTCCACTTAAAGTAGGTACGTCTTAGTTGTTGTGCATAAGCTGCAGTATCATATCTGATTGATGAACGTTAGATGATGACTGATCTTATTAAAATAAGTAATATTATTGAAACAGAGCACCACCACCACCACCGCTAAACCTCTGTTTATGTTTGGCGCTTGATATATCTACCAAATCCTTGTGTTATGTATCTCGCATTCGTCGATTAGTATTTGCTCGCTGGTACTAAGAATTCGGTGCCCCTACGCACTAATAGGGTGTGATATCTCAAGTTGGAATAAAAAAAAGTAAATATAACGAAAACGTCCAAGATTACATAACAGTTTCATACCGCCCCATTTTACTATTTATAGCATAATATTATGTAAACGTTAGCTTATAGGTTAGGCTTATAGATTCTTTTTTTTAATCTTATTATTAAAATACATAAAAACTGAATCTCATTACTCTAATTACTAGGTCATATGTATTTTATTGAAAGGACCGTTGACAAGGTTGGACGAATTAGTATTTTAATGTAAGGAATTATACTAAATGTACTTTCGGGAAGTGAATGCAACAAATGGCCTATGAACTAGTTTGAGAAGAGTCGGTGCAGATGTAGCAATGTCTATATAGGCATGTTTATATACATGAAAAGCTGGCCTATATTGCCGCCCTAGAAAGAAACGTCAGAGCAGCGCCGCGGCGTTTTCCGGAACTAACGATACAGATTAAAAAATCAGTATCGCCATAATTGCGCGCGCATTTATCGACCAGGGTGATAAGGCTCAGTCAAGATCCGGCTAACGCGCGGGTCGGACGTATGCTGTATGGGTGAAATTCAGTACCCCGGCGCGCACGGCGTCGGCGACGATGACCGGCAGTACCGGGCGCCCTTTCGTCGCGCCCCACAATACAGATGGCCCACGCCCCAGGTGGCGCAGCCCTCGGCCTTCGCCCCGTGGAGGAGAGCGCCGGCGCCCCCGCGACCGGACTATCGGCGGAGCGCCTCGTATCCCGGGAAACCGGACGAACCGTTTCAGGTTTGTGAAAACATGTGATTTTCTGTGTGAAATCGGAGAAATTCAATGGAAAATGTATCATTCAGGTTGGTAACATTTTTCTTTCGAATATAAAGCTTTCGTTTCGAGTTTTACGTAAAGGCTTGAGCGTTTGTGAACAACCTTTTTAGCGAAGAGTAAATCTGAAATTCAGATGCTTTTTGCAGATCAGGCATAGGACTGTTACATAGGACGGTCTTTTTCATTTATTATGACTAAATCAGTGACGCCGACGTGGCGTTAAAAATATTTTTTTTCAGGCTCACGGTTAGTTCAACTACCACTCTAAGAATCTACTATAGATTAAGAAAAATGCCTAAAGATTTGTGAAGTGTTAGCGGAATTGCAAAATTAAATAAAAATAATATAATATAACATACAATTTAAACTTGTGTATATACAACGCAAGCGCAAATTAAAACATTCTTAGTCAACAATTCAATGCGTTAAGCAATAAGCAAACACTTTTCGATAGTTTTTGAAGGAAATGTCTTTTGTTTGTATAATTTCTTTAAGAAAATTCTTCGAAAGCAAACGATGTAAGTTCGTTGTTGTAACATATTTTTAGTTCAAATTGTTGATCGGACAACTCCAGTAGTGCTTCGATAGAACAACATGTTGTATTCCATTTTCTATTCTATGCTCTAATGAAAAACCATGACGAACCATTACACAATTTGTTCGTTAAATTGTTCTTATATGAGTATGTAATACCTATCTGTCTCTTAAAAAGTAAAGATGTCGAAATGCTGTATGCTGATAACGACCCATGTTATCGCGATACTATCTCCTTAAGATAAATCTATAGATAGATAACGTTTAGCCTGAATTCTAAGGCTCAATGTGGAAATCTAAAAAGTAGTAAAGTTTGCTAGTGTGTTCTTTGCAATTGAATCATAAATAGTCCATAACGATGAATTTAATTTTTAAATATTATATTGAGGGAAGTCGTCGACGAAGAACTTCGTTTAAGAACTAAAAAAAGTGCGGGCGTACAAAGTACACATGTTAAAAGTGAAACTTCTTTGGCAAACAAATTTTTATGTCTTGTTCATATTTATACAAGTCTAAAACTTTAGATTTCCGAGACTTAGAGGGGAGGATAAAGGAGGATAAGTTAGGAATTTAATAAATTTAATAGTCATTAAAATATTAAAAGTGTCATAAATTAAGACAAATTATAAATTTAATTTATTACTTCGATACTACCATTTTAATCAAAAAACCGGTCGCCATGAATTAGATTACATGAAAGTACTACGACAATAACTAAATACGAAATTACTTCTTAACATTAACGTTTAGCTACTAAAGCTGCGTTTCATCGCTAATTTAATGATTAAATAATAAACTGAAACGGACCATCCCCATACTGAAGCATGTCCGAATGAATGTCTGAATGCAACGACAACCGCAACAGCACGTAACTCAAAACACTACATAATCGTTTTGTTTAAAAATACAAAGAACGCATTGTTTTATGTTTGTTTACGAATTCGTTGCGACACCATAACAGGACACATTTTTTTATATAATATATTGCATAAACGGTACTGAAATACCACGGGATTCGACTTGCGAATGTCTCTTTGGTCGCGTTCTATCCGGGGTTAGTCGCATCACTTCAGCCCACATCATAAAATTATCAGAATCTAACAGAACAATTTAATATTAAATGTGTGAGATTATTTATTATTACTTATCAAATGTTTTAAAACTTCTTTTCTTAGAAGCTAAAATACTTTTTCACACTTCGGTAAATAATATACATATTTATTAGTAAAGAAATATCCGAAGGTAGTTTTTCATAACAATGAGAGTGACGTAGGAGTATTGATCGGCCGGAACTAGGTCAGCGGGTGGTAATGCGGGGAAAGCGACTCAAGCGCGGGCACTCTTTGGATGGGATGCCAAAATAAATTCATCCCTTGTGTTACTAAATATTAAGCAAAACGTATTACCAAACTTTCAATGAGATATGTGACAGGTCTCGATGTGACGTCTCGTGAAGGTGCTGCGGCATCCATTTACGTGATAAAGTTGGTTTGATTGAGTGATTAATTCAATTGTGAAGTTTTAATAAAATTACTCTTTTTACTTCTCTTTTGCCAAATACCAATACATGCCAATGCTAACGAGATGTTAAAGAAAAGTTAGTATTCCGTCAAACTTAAATGGCTCCTAATAAATTAATAAAAAAATAAGCACCAAACTACTTGTGTCCATATTTTGTGAACCTGTGATAAGAGTGTGTCGACCTCACGAAATAATTGCTCGCTATCGGACATAAACTGATTTTGTGATAGTATTATATACGATTTACGGTTTATTTTATATTTATTTACTTCTTTATCTACTAATCGTGGATATTTAACAGCAGTAAAAATGTTCCTTAAAGAAAATGTTAATCTAAATAGGTATTACTATTTTTTACTTGAAATATGAACTCATATTCTTCAAACCGGATCACTAGTTATAATAACAAAGCACCGAGAGGTTTCCCTAGATATTCATTAAATACTTTTTAAAATTAATTTCAGTTTAATTGTATGTTAGGCTAAAGCCATAACCAACGCTTATGAATATTCCAACATTACACCCAATAAGGTGAGTGTTTGCAAAATGTGACTGCTCTTATCAGCGTTGTTAAATTCAAGGCTGTTTTGACGTCACGAACGTCACAGACGTGCTCCGGCCTATTCTCACACCGTGCATTAGAAGGGGACAGGTGAGCCCACTGAAGCGTGAAAAAATATTGTTTCGATTATGAAATGTTTTTATCCTTTTACGCGATACAAATGGAAACTACGAGCAGTTTAAACAAAACTATTCTCGAATAGAAAGTTTCTGAAATAACACCTAAGTGTGAACCCCCAGTAGAGTGCACCATACGTGATATATGATGATACTTATAATAAAACCCAAAGAAATGAGAAATAATTGTTTTGGATGCACAACATTTTATCAAACTCAAGGAAACACATTTTTCTTCGAATGATTGATGTACTGATAACGACTGATAAGGAACACCAAAGTACGAAGAAGTGTGGGTACCTACCTCACTCACAAATCTAGGTTATATGTTTCAACAGTTAACAATATTTTCTTAAAATAGCGATGTATGTATACTAAAAATAATAAAAATTACTTTTAGAAGGATAATACCTATTATTTTGCCTTTTTTTTGACAATTTGTTGATTTCGGAAACCGAGCGAAGCTCGCTTGCTGTAATAGCATCATACAATTTTCATTTTAAATTATCATATTCTGTTTACAGTTTAGTTCAAATAAACTCGTATACAATTTATCGTAAACAGATATAAATGTTTTTGGCCATAAAAGTGCGTACGAACAATAAACATAACACACAGATCTGTCAGTCCGTCAGTTGTTGATTAGATAAGAGACCTGCACAACTAAATTGATAATAAATAGTTCGGCGTCATACTACAAAATGTAGTACTCTTAAGATCTCTTGATATTACTTTTAGGAACGGAATATCTCTGTATTATTAATTAATGCTATTTCAAACATCTGTATTAAAACTTATTTACTAATGTACTTTATAAGTTTTTGTTTTGTTCACATATCGTTCATTTCTAATTGACCAACATAGAGTTGAATATACATTACTAACATCATGGATCTGCGTTGAAAGAAATTAAAAAAGAAAATTAATCACGTCCTAAAATGCAGCCACATGATCTTTATAAAGACCCGTAAATACATAAGTTTTATATAATGGTAAAGTTTATTTTTACCACTACGATTACAGTTTACATTACTTTAAATAATTGCAATTAACTATTTAAATCGGATATTTTGGGTCATATATTTTTTTATTCGTTTTTACCTACCACTATTAAAGTAATTCCACTTACTGCAATTGCTTGTGATTAATTCATGATAAGCTACAGATATCCAGGAAAACTTAGTTAATGTACCTTATTTTAATTAACTAAAACATAAAGTTTTAGCTAAACAAAAAACACTGCCGTAAAATAAAAGCTATGACGATATGTTACGTATTTGCTAACTTAAAATATCAGGCGTTTTGTTTTTACGTACGCAGCGTAAAGGATTTGGGGATACCTTTAGTTAAAAAAATTATTTAAGTCATCTATAGATAAGAGTACAGTATAGGTAGAAATAGTCAATATACATTGTTCCGCCCGTTGATTGAACCGAAAACCCAATACGATTAACCTGACGAGGTTTTGAACTACTTAGATGATATTGTGGTTCTATGCAAATTCGCATTGCAGTTTTCTCTTGACCTTTTCAATATTTTTAAGATTTTAAATTAAATGTGCAATAAATTTTCGTCTTTATGCGGTGGTATTAGGGTACGGTTCACAATGGCATTGCGCATAGCGCATTGCCGTTGTGACGTCACACTGCGTAACAGAAATGGGTCAGTGGGTGGCTGGTATACGTTGGGACCTGCGTCGCTGGTGCTCGAACCGACAGGGAGGTCTAATGAGTTGGCTTACAACATATAACCAAATTTGGGATCAGCCTACTTTAAAAATACAGTCCAATTGGGCTTTTATCCCAGTTCGACAGTTAAACGTCTATCATGTTTAGGTTTTTTCTAAATACGAAGTAAATCGATTATGTACAGTTAAGAATTGAAATGGAATTTTCTTTACGTCAAATAATGAATCCAGAAACATACAAAATATACCCTCGCGTTACATAGTCATAATAAGAGCAATCGAAACTTACAAGATTTATTGATCCTCAGAATAATTAAAGTATGATTTAAAGTTATAATTTTATTTTTTCAGGACAGAGGTGGTCTGGACAATATGAGATCGTTGGAGCACTATCTCACCGACATAATGCGGGCTGATACCTCAGAACACATGAAAGGTAACTTATCTTGCTTCGGATATTAAGCTAAATATCGCTGGTTTTCTCAAAACTAATGACTGTTAAAAAGATACGTATGTTCTGATTATTATTTTAAACTGAAACTATAGTCCGTCTCAAAGGATGCTTTTCTCGAAAATTATGAATTTTATACGGACGAGTATATATGTGATTGAATGCAAAACAAACAACGACATATTATATTATACAGCTATAATATTGCAAAATCGGGTTAATTTATAATGACGTTGATTAGAATCTAGGTTTTATTTGAGTCTAAACCTTGCTTATGGCCTAGACCTTTTACAATTAATAAATATGAAAACACGTCTTTTTCACAGTAATGTCAAATTTATATTTAATGGCAACGCATATTTATTAAGAAATTATGTAAAATTAATCATTTATGTAATGCGCTTAACGTCAAGGTCTGAGGTTCGATTCTCGCTTGCGGCACGTCGAATTATGAATAGGTATTGACAATTTAGAAGCTCACCGTAGTTTAATAACAATTAAATTCATTTGATTGTCTTTTATGAATACAGTATAATAAGTATTTTAATATTTAATTACTTTTCATCAAAACCTAATTACAAACAAAGTCTCTGCCAAGGAATGTGGCGCCATCTTTTTAAAAGTGTATCGTATTAATGGTGTAGGTATAATTAGAATTTATGTAAATTAAGTAAATACTAAAATCGACACTGTTTTCCCTGTCAACTACATTGCATTACGAATACGACGCCGGAATCCAAAGATATATAATACTAAATGAGGCATTATGCATTTTAAACACGATTTTTGACATTTATTAAAGTTAAATTACAGAGTCAGCTAATGACTGGTAACATAATTTAATTTGTGAAGGAATTTAACGCTAAAACTGCTAGGGTAGCATTTAGCAAAGGTAAACAGATTCGAACCCCCGTCTTGCACATTCCTTCCTGTATACGCACTTCTAGTTGTATAAATCGTTGTCAGTTACGCAATACCACTTGTTGTTCGTCCTTGTAATGCTCTGTTTTACTGAAAGCGTTTTGCAGGTGATCGGTATTCATTTAATGATGCAATTCTTGAAAATAATAATATATTACTAGAGAGTAGAGACTCTATGCTAGAGAACTAACTAACTGTGTTAGAGACACACGATACAAACACAAGAGAAGTACCTATTCTTCTCTAGCTAACTCTGATTTTAATACGAAATATCTGACATGTTGTTTGATTTTAATAGATAACAATTTAAACAATAAAAACTAGTGAAAAGCGACAATTCGAAAATATTTATTTGCCACCCAGTCATTTTTCTACAAAATTTAGCAAAATAATATATTTAGTCTATAAGCCCAAAACTATTGAAGCTACAACTAATACACCAAAAATTGCAAGTATAAAAATTTATTGTATATTTATATAGTGTGACAATTGTTAATTGTTATGGTTGGTAAATTTTATACTCGGGTAAGGACATCAGAACAAATAACTCAATGAGAACAAACACTTTATTATTATGCAAAAACAAAAGCATCACCGCTTGACATTTTCGGTTTGGCTCCAGTTCACAGTTAAAAATAACAATCACCACAAACTATAGAGCGAAACGTCCCGTGATTTTACTAGTAAATTTTCTTATAACCCTACCGATTTCAACATCAAGCTCTGAAACGAATCTATCTAATTATAGTAAACATTTGAATTTAGCCGCTTAAAAGTGTTTTACAATGCGGCTAAATTTATAGGTTGAGAGGATTATAGATAGCCGAAGGTAAGCGGGTAGCTATGAAATGGTCGTATTATAGATAACAAAATGAATGTTTAGTGTTTGGCGGGAAAGTAAGCGCGCGCGTTGTGCGTATTTTCGTAATCGCTCGTTCTATTTTTAAATATTTTGGAGTACAGTGAACTTTTAAATCTATGTTTACGAGTGTGGAAATTTATTAGGTTTGACATTTTACTTTTCGTAAATTATTTTTAAGGCAATACCTTAGCGATATTTTTAGTAAATTTTCTGTACAATAGCACCATTACAATACCATATTTATTACTTACGTGTATTTTTCATGATTGGCAATCTCGAACAGTAATATGCAAATTAATAGTAAGAGATAAACCACAACTGATTAATGTAAAATATATTTTTAATAATTCAGTAACGAACTTTTTTTTATGATCGCATTATCATTATGCCCACACATTCTTCTTTCCTTATAATAGGATATAATATTCAAATTAAATTTACTTTTAATTTTTACACTTTTTTTACCTCGTTACTTAGTACTGGTACGTCCTAAAATTTAATCACGAAACGATAGATTTTGATTAATTATTATGAAATAAAGATTCACAAAATCGTGTTTTATAGAATTGTGACATTTTCACAGTTTAATTTAAAGTAACCGAATATATTTCTACAGAACACTCAAAATTTTGATACAATTTTTTCCTTTTGGTTTGACTCGTGTTAATAATTCTATATTTAAGTCGTCTACAGGAAACGCATTGTCTCTGCGTTCTATTATTATCTATAATAATTATACTAAGCGTTTCTTTAGTGTCTCTTTACTAAATTATTTATACATTATTACATACGAAGCAAACTTCTTAATTTTTTATTTGCTATTCACGAAACCCGATCCCATGACAGTCTATTCGCTACGCTTCTCTTCTAGCAAGAGTCGGCTCTTCTTTAAATAGTGTGAAGTCGTACTTCTGCGCTTATTTCTGTATCGAAAAACACACGTTAATGGGAAAATGGGAAAATGGTTCATATTGAGTATAATCAAATAATAAATCCAATAAATAAAAATGTATAAAATCCTTTGAAATCTAGGTTTCAGAATGACGGACAATCTAAGTGCAAAGGGCTTCATTTAAAAATGCTAAATCTAGATCACGCGTCCTTAGTTTCGTAATGCACTTTTTCAACTCGTTTTTGCGAGCAAACCTTGGTGATAACCTTGTTTAACAGAGCGAGGCTGACTTGACATTATTGATCCTCTAACCGAGTTAACACCAAACACTTTTTATAATGAAAATGTCTTTGACTCTACCTTTTCGTAAACCCCGGTTCATCAGCCACGATGATTGTCTATTATAGTATTTAATATAATAATATTAATGCCTCTACGTAAGGGTACGCAGTCGTTCTACTTGAAAAATACAATTCAGCTCAGGCATTTTGTAACAATATATAATGTACATACTCTTATTTATTTACATAAAGAATTAACACAAGTGGCTGTTAGTATTGTTAAGCAAAATCCGACCTTGAGCCACCTTGCGTAACGCTAGTGATGCGCTAGTGTCGTGATGTCGATAAAAATTACCTTGTCGATATTCGAACTTGCAATTGCTATAGACAAATACTGAAAATTCAGTGACAACGAGCATGAGCGTCGTGAAAGCGTAAAAACATTTCTTTACTGAATTTACTAAAAAAGGATTTTACGGTGTTTAAACGTGTGTGGGAGAAGCTATACATTTCATTGCTATCATTTATTGTATCACGTACGAAATGTCTAAAGGAAATTCGTTCAATGGCATTTTGCGTTTGTTTATTAAATATGAAATTAATGAAGTGATCAAAATCCGTGCACGTTTAATTAATGAATTCGCCTTGAGATCTTAGAAAGTGTTAAGTGCTATTGTCCACAGCATATTAATGAGAACACGGCGGACCTTGGCATGCTTTTAGTTTTCTAGCATTTTGTGTTTACAAACGTTTTTTTATTGGATCTAAGTTGTTTAAGATTAAAGGTCTTCGTTTTTCCTGTACGAGTCGTAGAGGCGAAAAACCGTGGTCATACCGACACTTGATATTTAAGCTTTCTTTTCTTCTTTTGTTTGGAAACCAATTACGTACTAGATTTAAAAGCTGTTTTGTTAGTATAGTAATGATTATAATTATAAATCGACATCATCGTCATAGTATCTCTTGCCTTTTACTTATTAATAATTGATTTGAAACCCTCACTCGTGACAGCTTCTACCTCTTATATCAATCGTTTCTCGACCTTGTACTAGAAACGTTTAGAATATTGTCAAAATTATCGATATGACGCTAATTTGTTGACGACGCTTTTTGCAAATATGACATAGGTAATCTAATAACTGAATTCTTAGAAATGTATTCTTTTCAATTCGTTGCATAACGTAAAAAAACTTTACTTGAATATTTTGATTTAAAACAGTTGTAAAAGCACACAAAATATGACATGCGTTGACACACATTTTAATTTAATTGTTCTTAACCAACCCTTCACTTAAGGGTGTACGCCATGGTCTCTTAGTGGGTGACGTGAAGCAAAAAACTTTGATGGATATTAGCGTTTTTCATGTGTGTTCACGTACATTACTCTCCTACATGCTCAAAGTTGTTGCCTTGAAAATTTTGCTTATAATAATATTTGACAGGTGTTACAAGACAAAGTTAATAAAAGTGTAAGTTGTAAGTTATAGTGCAATGTTTTAAAGTGCAAAGTGAAAAAGAGAAAATGATCACCAATATGCCTTTTTATGGTAAGTCCCCGAGTGTCCCAATATCTTATGCATCTCTGTACCTATGTTTCAGCTTTCAGTGCGAAAACTAACAGCCAACAATTTCGAGCGATTTTATTTAACATTTGCAGTTAACTTCATAGCTAAACACACAAAGCATAACACCAAAAAGGTTTTTTTTTAAATTAACATTTCTAGAAGCTAGAAAAAAGGAACTACAGACCTTACCAATCAGCTGTCTTCCATATAATATTGATAATGTTATACCACGCCTTGCGGTACGACGCATGCGCGTCGTCATGACAACGTGCCATCATGGCCGCGTTACCATAACAACGGGCCAACATGGCCGCGTTACCATGGTGACCCGGTAAGTAGGACGGCTAGCTCTAGGTGACCTGATTTTGTTGCTTTTTATATAAGCATTGTTCAGCCCATATTGAGGGTAGAGGTTTTTAAAGATATCCAAGAGGGCGATATTATGCAAAAACTAATTTAATTATAGACAAAAAAATCTATGACTACAAAATTATATGAAATAAGTTCCCTTGACTAAGCACTACAAACAAACGTACCTACTTGTACGCGATAATACCTTTTGTTCTAAATTTGCTAACAGATTTATTGCATTATTTACCTGCATTGTTTCTCGCTGTCGGGTATGAAAATAATGTTATTAAGGAAAAAGCAGTAAATAACTTTTATTTAAGGTATATACATTAACTTAGGCCTATATATATCTATGTAGAGATGTCGCAGATTTCAGATACGCGATCAGCCTTCTACGCCTAACACACGTTATCAATTTTAGGTCTAAGTCACTCACCATATTTAATTTGACCACACCTACTATCCCCCGTACTCATGTATAGAGTGGGTTGTCTAAACCTACCTATAGTGGCTCCCGTGTGTATACAATATGTACACATTATAATATGACAATAACAGAGCCGTTATGTAATTTAACATATAGTGCACGAGCTAAGTGCGTGGCCTGATTGTTAAATGACCTAGATCCAGGACAAACACATCCACATCTAGTCTAGGCTTTTACAGCATGACTTACATGAACTTGGAATTACGTTTTAATACTGACTAGGCGTGGCTTCGCAGAAGCCCTGTTGTGACATTTCTTTTTCCATAACGAAATGGTGACACAAGAAATGCTGTATAATAACGTGTTATGTGCTACGTAATAAACTAAATTAATTCTTTATATTCTGAATGGCCGGTCACGTAAAGGTCGCTGCGCCCTTTGGCCCGATCTATAAAAAAATTAGATGGCTTAAGCCGCGTTCAGTTAGCCGTGAAACCGTACCAAATAGATACACGAGACAAATACCCACTGGTGTCAGTTTCGTTCAAATCACCCACAGAGGGGTGAATAACCTTGTCACTATTTCATTTCGTCACAGGATCAGGGGTGACAAAGTATCATCACTTTGTGTTTGCTCCTTTTTTCTGATACAAAATAAAAAGTCTTAATGTTTTAGTTCTGCGGGCAAACGCTTAAGCAAATCTTAGTAGAGTCACGTAAAACGGCCATGATGTGGCACTGACCATTAAAATTCCAACTTAATTTTCCTTATTTTACATTTACACGGCTGATGAAATATACGAAAACACGCTTTAATAAAATGAAGGAACGGTTGACATATTATATTTTAAAAGATAAAAAGCGTCTAACTCATATAGACGTCTTCATTGCGGCGACCAGACCGATCAGCGAGGATTACTTGGAAATTTGTGAACCGTTTCACACTTTCACATAGTTATTTACTTTGTATGTACTGTAGACTCGGTCCATGTAGATGGAAAACCAAAAGTATGTGAAGTGCGATTACTTTTATTAGCAGCCCAGACACCGCACAGGTGCGATTCATTAGTGTGCCCCATACAATAAAATTAAATGAATGTATGTCTGTCAGTGCGCGTAAGTCGTAAGGCTGTATTGATCCAGTGACCTACTTAGCGTCGATCCGACGGCTCTGCGGATTTATGTCAGTTTTCACGGCGCGTTACCAATAGCCATAATAAACCACTGGACTTCGGAGTTGCTCTTTGGAGAAGACGAGGATATTTTCTGAATGCAATGTGTCGTTTGAGTCTCTTCGTGTTTGCTTCTAAGCCGGATTTTTATTCATTATTTACTTAAAAACACCCACAGTTTAAACAATTAACTTTACTTACACGGGCACAGTTATAGACGCATAAAGCTTCAGTAGGTAGAAATAATATTCCGTCAAAAGACATATCTCATTCATTATTTATCTACGAAGTAAGATACAGGATACTACAATCAGAGCTTGGTTTATCATTTTTAGATAGAGCATTGAACACTATGGGGTTATTTCATCATGTCTGCAATGATGCTTTTCATGCAAGCATATTATTATACATATCCGAACGTACAACACGAATTGTTGAAATAATAGCCCTGCCACATAGTTTGAGGTCAACTATAATGAATTATTTCCTTTTTGTGTGTACCGTGGGGCTTACACTGGTTGACACTTCGCGGAGGGGAATTTTGGTTTTATCAAGTTCTAGTCAGTTTTGTTGAGTTATAGTCGAGTTTAGTCACCAGTCGAGATATTCAGAGAGAAAAAAGTTGTTAGAGATCCCAAACTGCTCAGTCAAAAGATTAATTAACAATCAGTCCAATGCATAGTATTGGGGGTGATCACATCCTTGAAGAATCGAAAACATCGGCTGAGACGTTTTCATCTCGTACATTAAAACTTAAACGTATAAGAGCTTCAATGCACTATTTTGGGTCCATAAAGATAATTCTTTATATCGCTACAACTATAATAATTATGATTATTATACATTATAACTTTATTGGTATAGGTTTTTAAACCATCCACTTATAAGCGCCTATTGCTGACGCGGCGGCGCGAGCTTTTGACTTTCCTGAGACATTTCACTTAATATCCTGAAAACTATAAGTCTGATTACAAAAATCTGGCTACGGGTCTACGTCTACTTGCTGGACATCCGAATCGTTTGATACCTCGATCATCCAAATCGGTCCAGCCGGCGGAGCTATGATTGAACGTACTCACACAAAAAAATACACATCGAATTCATAACCTCCTCCTTTGGTTTTATTTAAGTCGGTTAAAAATACAGTATTTGATAATCTATTCCGATTTACCTTAAGTATAGATGAAATAGAAGTTGATAGTATTAGATGTGATTGTCTTAATATCTACCATAGTTTAAAATCCAACTCACGTTTGCTTTAGATCCGATTGTGAAACTCCGCAATGACGTTGTGAAACCGTTCAGCCAAAATAGACTTTATTCTCAGGTGTTAAGGTTCCTTTTAATAAGGATACACAACTTGGCTAGCACAGTGATATTATGTCAACGTGCATTTTCCGTTTTTAATTCTGGTACAGTTCGACCTATTTTGTAGTTTTACTTACCCATAGATAGCGTTGAAAATGCCTGTTTTGAAATTTCAAATTTCAAGTCTCTGTATCCAGGCTAATCCTTGCTATACTTGTATTTAAGTATTTTAAATACAATTTATTTTTGTGACGGATTAAAATTTTAAACAAAGCGTCTCAGTACTTAAAACCTAACTAGTTGGATATTCCTGTCACAACTGACAATTCTCAGTTTCCTTTACGTCAAAAAATATGAGCTAAATTTATCACATAAGTGAGTTATTTACGTAAAACTCATAGAAATAATTCCCTACTTTCAGTTTTTACAACACTCCATGATAGAGCAAGATCCCAGGGCCGCCAGACGTCACGTATTTTCTGACGGATGAAATGTGGACGATTGGGTAGTGTTAGTATGTACTATGATCGTATGCCTACCTGCTAGCTTGGTCAAACGGCCAATTTCCAGGTATCAGGTAATCAAGGTACACAAAAACATTACTTACTTCACGTAAATTCTCATGGCTGATTTTTATATATGTTTTCGAGTGTATAGTTAAAAATAAATTGTCAATACTCCCAGACACTTTCCGTCGGCCATATTGCTTAACAGACGCTTTAAGGGTCTCAAAATAATTAGTCAACTTCACGTAAATTCTGACGCTCCATTTTTATATATGTTCATCCGACAACTATTTTAAAAGCTTTGACAAGAAGACAGACCGATCCAAGGGGCCAATCATCCCCTAAACTAAATTTTAATATCTCTATGAGTGGGAGAGCATTATCTACGCGCATGAGACTGAGTGAGACCGACTGCGCTGTTAAAGCCATGAAAATTACTTGAACAGATATTTTATAATTTTTAGAACTTTTGTTGACAAGTAAATTATAGCAACAAAAATAAGAAAAAA
This sequence comes from Pieris napi, assembly GCF_905475465.1. Classification (NCBI taxonomy): domain Eukaryota; kingdom Metazoa; phylum Arthropoda; class Insecta; order Lepidoptera; family Pieridae; genus Pieris; species Pieris napi. The sequence goes on from NC_062256.1 coordinate 145,716, forward strand.
ATTGACACATAATAAATAATATTAAAGTTAGCCGACATTTTTTTTTTTCAATTTATTAATTAGAAATAAAAAAAATTTTTTTTTAAAAATACCACTTATATTTAAATAGCAGCAATTTTTTTAATTAATTATTTATTGGAAATTTGGAAACAAAGTGGAAAAATATTAATTCTTCAATATTTCTTAACAGTGGCTTTTAATCTTCATTATCATCATCATCAAATATCAATCTTGAAATTGAATATCTAAATCGTGATCGTCATCATCAGCATTATCCTTATTTTCTTCCTCTGTAAAAAACAAGTTAAACAATGAAGGTCTGAAAAAACTAAAAATATACAAATAATATGAGAAACGAAAATAATTTACCTGATTGTTCTTCCAGCGACTCACTGACAAAACCCGGTAATTGATCTCCATCGAACCAATGAAAATCATATTTACCATCTTGTAGTGTCCAGCCATTGTTTTCGGGGTTGAAAATATTTATCATCTTCATACTTGCATTGTTCCAAAGCTAGCCCGTCGAAACTGTTGCCAAAGCTCACTTTTACAAGGTGGTAAGTTACTGGCATCGAAGTTTCTTAAATTCTTTCGATTGAATTCTTCATTTATATCAGATACCATGTATGTAAATGATAAACAACTGTAGTCTGGCAGCATCTACATCAATTATTCCAGGAAAATTGTAAACATCACAGATAAATTTTTGTATTATGTTGAATACACGTTCTTCTTCATCTACATCACCAACAAAATCCAACGTACCAAAACGGTGAAATGCTTGTTGGTACTCTTCATTTTTCTTCAAAATATTAAACGGCTTTTGCTTGCCCTTTTTGAATAATAATAATTTTTCAAGTAATTTTCATGGCTTTAACAGCGCAGTCGGTCTCACTCAGTCTCATGCGCGTAGATAATGCTCTCCCACTCATAGAGATATTAAAATTTAGTTTAGGGGATGATTGGCCCCTTGGATCGGTCTGTCTTCTTGTCAAAGCTTTTAAAATAGTTGTCGGATGAACATATATAAAAATGGAGCGTCAGAATTTACGTGAAGTTGACTAATTATTTTGAGACCCTTAAAGCGTCTGTCAAGCAATATGGCCGACGGAAAGTGTCTGGGAGTATTGACAATTTATTTTTAACTATACACTCGAAAACATATATAAAAATCAGCCATGAGAATTTACGTGAAGTAAGTAATGTTTTTGTGTACCTTGATTACCTGATACCTGGAAATTGGCCGTTTGACCAAGCTAGCAGGTAGGCATACGATCATAGTACATACTAACACTACCCAATCGTCCACATTTCATCCGTCAGAAAATACGTGACGTCTGGCGGCCCTGGGATCTTGGACCATGACGGTAACATCGTCATTTACAGTTACAAATAACTAATTTTGTATTTTATTCACAGAACACTAGAGAGAGTGTCTTTATACTTTCATAAAACCTTTTTTGGAAAAGTCCGACAATTAAAAAAAAATTAAAATTTCGTAAATCGAAACCGATTGTCATTTTTTTTCATAACGTGTTCCTCCCGCGACGAGCGCTTGTGTTTGCGGCAGTTTTGCAGTGTTTTTTTACGTTTTTCAATTTAAAAATTATGTCCGTGCACACGATACCTTTAATTACACCGTTCATTCGTGGTCCGAGATTCCCGTACAGAAAAAGTGAGTACCTTTCAAATGAAATTACCAGACAATACATATTTTTCATATATTGTTTCTTATTTAAATTCAAATTAGATATTATACATTATTTGAATACAATATATACATTTAAACAAAAGTTTTTGTTTAGGAAAACATTTCGTTGTCTAGCAAAATTTTTTTTGCATAATTGTATATATAGAACATCTTTCTTTTTCCATATAAACCATATATTTTATTCCCAATGATTTTTGATCCTCATACAACTATTTTTCCGTGACCAACTAGAATAGGTCAGTGACATGTCACTGACTTACGCAAAAAAGGTCGGTAACCTCTAAAACTAAAAAAAATATCTGTAAAAATATTACACAGTTTTTAAATAAAAAAAATTAAGTACGAAGAGCTGGCTGGAACTCACCTCATGGATTTCGTATCAATGGCGAAACAACTATTATTTTGTTTATAAAATTTAATAAGCATGTATGTAAAAGAATATAAGATTTGAGGTTTAGGTAAAATAAATTAATAAAGCCAATGGATTAGTACTGTAAGCCAGTGAGTTATCAGCCAATTGTCAGCTGATGGTCTATTTTGGATGGATTTCGATATTGTTATAAGAGTGTCGAAGCTTTGAAAACGCAGCTGCGAATTGTTGTGGTCGTAGTGAATTTCTTTCGTGACCTTTGACAACCGGCTTATAAGAAATCGGCATAAGTACATCTACACTGTGACCCATTGCGGAACATGAGACTGAAACCTAAATGTCAGGATTCCGCTTGTAGCTAGACCAAAACATCCATGATTCATGGCCCACATCAATTACTGTGGAGTCAACGACATTACGCGTTGGACCGGTGCCAGTAGGACAGCTTTTGGTCTATTTAATTGAACTAGGAAGTTAGATAATCGGCGCTGCTACATAAACTTTTCTACTATTCATGTCCATTATAAAATTGAATTGTACTTATAAAAGTTAGTAATGAGCCTTTATCAAATAGATAAATAGTAACAATACAGAAAATTTGAACAACGGCTGCAGTTGAAAGTAATTTTAACAAACACAGGGTCACAGAAGATAACATAATAGTATACGGCTTCAGTTATGAATACCGTGGAAATCTCATTAAACCGTAATTGTTTTACATTCTGACGTGCAATGTTATACTGAGTATAAAGTTTTGTCGGTGTGAAACGATGAGCATAATCTCGTTTCAGGCAAATCGCCGTTCTTCCCCGGCGTGGAGGAGGGCAGCGTGGCGAGTGCGGCGGGCGCGGGGTCTCCGCCAGGACCCAACGAACAGGCGCAGGACGTCGTGTCGAGGCTCAGCGCAGCCGGTGAGCATAGAACATGTTATGAGTACAGATACAAGGACCCGATCGACCGAGTTCTAAGAGCGACGATTCACTGTTCCAGGACTGTCGATGTGCGTTAGCGCCTTGGGTTCGCCCGCTCGCTCGTCGCCGGTTTCTGCGGGCTCGGAGCACGGCGAGCGATTTAGCCGGAAGGTGTTTGTTGGGGGTCTGCCGCCGGATATCGACGAAGGTAGGAATAGAGATTAATTTGATTCATACTTCCCAAGTCCGCCACTTAACCACGTAACCACTAACCATCATATTGGGGCCACACAATACGTGACATAAATTAGATTTGTTAAAGAAAGGATATTTTATGTTGATATTTAACAAAATATGCATGTCTGTTGTGACGTGAGTTAATTATCTTCCAAAGTACTGAAATCGATATCCGTAAATGCCTATAAAGCGGGCAATTTATATAACAACTGAAAACTGCATTCGCTTACATAAACAGGCTATTTTTATAAAGTACCGAGGCTCACACGTTGACTATGTAGGTCACTCTATTGTAGTAATCTCTTTAGATCTAGCAGATTAGGCTGTGGTGACCTAGAAAGCCCTAGAAGCTAGGTCTTATATAATAGTCAACGTGTATATATGTCGCAAGTAAGGTCTATTTTACAGAAATAGACACATTTAGCTAACTTTGTCATATTGCAGGTTTAAAATTTATAACTACAGTTGTGTCTAAAAGTGTATCTATGTATAAGCAATAAGCATTAGATTTCATTTAGATTTCCTGCGAGGGAATTCAGTGATAATAAGATTGTAGTATGTTCTTTGTTCAGTTGACTAAATGCACGTTATGACAAAATATTAAATTTATCTATTACTAGCTAACCCGGCAAACGTCTTGCCATGTATATTATTTCCAGGAAAAAATTTTTTAGTTCAATAAAAATAACTATCTACTATAATAAAAAATTGGGGTTAATCGTAGAGGGGTGAAAGTTAGGGGTTGTATGTATTTTTGCATACTGTATCATAAAAAATAAAAACAAAAAAATTGTCTAAAAATTAAATAAATCATTTTGAAGGTGGACACTCATCACTTAGAGGTTTGAAAGATAGATAGTAGCCAATTCTCAGACTTACTGAATATGCATAAAAAAATTCATAAGAATCGGTTGAGCCGTTTCGGAGGAGTATGGGAACGAACATGGTGACACGAGAATTTCATATATTAGATATTTATTGCATATTTTGCTTTTTGCCATCTACGCGTATAAAATGTTTGTATCCGATGAATTTTCAGATGAAATAACTTCGTCATTCCGTCGGTTCGGTCCCCTAGTGGTAGACTGGCCTCACAAGGCCGAGAGCAAGAGTTACTTCCCGCCTAAAGGATACGCTTTTCTGCTTTTCCAAGTGAGTGTTTCCAAGATTGTTAATTTCCTTTAATTTCGTACCAATAAAAATGTATTAAAACGTATGCGGTTCGGCAGGACGAGAGCTCCGTGGCGGCCCTGATGGAGGCCTGTATAACTGACGACGACAAGCTGTACCTGTGCGTGTCTTCGCCCACGATCCGCGACAAGCCCGTGCAGATCCGGCCTTGGAGGCTCGCAGACGCCGACTTCGTGCTCGACGCCAGTATGCCCCTCGACCCTCGCAAGACTGTTTTCGTGGGCGGAGTGCCGCGCCCTCTGAAGGCTGGTGAGTAGGGCGTTAGAGTTATGAGCATTTTATTATGTATGTAGCGCACCATTTCTATATAACCTGTTGCTCCTACGCGAGTGGGTGACTCGGCAGCCGTACAGTATGTTGAATATTGTTGTTGCAGTGGAGCTGGCGATGATAATGGACCGTTTGTACGGCGGAGTGTGTTACGCCGGTATCGACACCGATCCCGAACTGAAATATCCCAAGGTTAGTTTCGCTTAGATGTGATGTGGTAGACCTTTAATAATGCCGTTAATTCATGTTTGAATAAAATGTTCAGGGCGCCGGTCGCGTGGCGTTTTCAAACCAGCAATCGTACATCGCGGCCATTTCTGCGCGTTTCGTCCAACTGCAGCACGGGGACATCGATAAGCGGGTCGAGGTAGAACATTGTTTTTACATCTCTATATATAAGCCTGGTTAGCGCCGACCGTTCCTTCCCAAAGCTGTATCGTGAGAATAAAGACGAGTTCCTCTCCAGGTGAAGCCGTACGTGTTGGACGACCAGATGTGCGACGAGTGCGCGGGAGCTCGCTGCGGATCAAAGTTCGCGCCTTTCTTCTGCGCCAACGTCACTTGTCTGCAGGTACACGACCGCGCCCCTCGCACACATTTCCTCTCCTTCGATCGGAAGCCGCTCTACGGAGACGTCTGTTTCAGTACTACTGCGAGCACTGCTGGGCGACGATCCACTCTCGGCCGGGACGCGAGTTCCACAAGCCCCTGGTGAAGGAGGGCGCCGACAGACCGCGCGCCGTCCCCTTCCGCTGGTGCTAGGATCGCCGGCGAGGGGGCAGAGGGGCGACGGGCGGAGGGACGGGGGCGAGGAAGGGGGAGGCGGGACCGGGACGAGCGTCCGGCGTGTGGATCGGCTCGATGCGGCGGTTCCGCTCTTAGACTACGGAACACGGCTTTCGGCATCGTCGGCACGCGACGCGTTTCTCGAGTTAGATTAATAAAGCAACATTATCCAAAGTTAGTAATTTTAAGCAAAATGTATTGTGCGGGGTGGGAGACTCGAAGCCGACCCCGACGTAAGCAAAATATATCCAAAACTTAGCTAGTTGTCAGTTCGTTCTCTAAGGTCTTTAGCCGACTCTTATTATAAGATAAAAAGGTCCGAGGCTGGACTCTGCGGAGCGAAGCGTCGGCCGAATAAAGTAAGGTGTAAGTGGAATGTCATTTCTCGGAATAATTGTACCTGTTAGCTAGAGTAAATTACCCGATTTCCCTAGTATTTTTCTATTTGGATATTGTTGCTGTGACCTTCGCCGGGACGGCACTGTGTCGTCCAGCCCTATGCGAGTGCGTTTTAGCCCAGAGGAGTTTTCGGAGTGGAAACGCCCTCGGGCGTTTAGGTTTTATTTGGAGGAAGGATTATTGTTTCGGGGTGTGTTCAGATTCTGTTCCTAAAGGCGCCGCCGTCGAATCGGCGGGAGGCGGTATGGGCCGGTGTTAGTACAAAAATGAATAATGTTACCATTTTTGGCTGTAGTGCTCACGGTTATTCTTTAGTCTCGTAGTGTGTATAGTGAAGAACATATTTTTGAATCCGCCGGGATAGTGCAATAGACGGTAGTTTAGATATAATGTTATTATCGTCCCCGTTCGATCTCCGCTCTAGAGCCGGAGTCGAAGTTCAGAAGGGGCGGTGCTTTGCTAACTTCGAGTCGTTTCAATCGTCGAACTAGTTAACTTGTCAAAATTATTCGAATATCGTAGAGTTTTAAATGGACAGTCTCGAGTCTTGGCATCGTTGTGGTCATTTGGAATTTTACAAATTTTGATATCGTATATGGTTATCGCATAAGGCATCACTTGCATTGGTCGAAACGGTTTGTTTGATGTCGTCTTTTCGTAAAGGACGTTAAAATGGACGGAGCCATCGGAGCGAGAGATGGACGCTTTTAGAGATGTACTTAATTCGGATACAGATTTCGTATCCCGACCGACCACAGAAGTTTATAGACTGTAGATAAGACTATGGCGTGTTTTTCGATAATTGTTTTTAATGTTTTTGTAAAAGTTTTTTCGTGTCGTGTCTTCTCTGTAGTGAGGCGAAGTGCCTTGTGCGGCGAACGAGTAGATGTTCCCCTCCCGTGTGTGAATCCTTTGGCAATTCCGATCTCGGAACTTGATTAGCTACGATTGGTTTTTCCCATTATCTATTGCTTTCATCTTGACACTCGATAAACCTTCAAGGTAGCGAGTTTTCAAATCTATTCTAATAAGGGTTTGATATTAAGGTGAAATTGATAGACATCAAAATTTAGATAATGTTATTAGTAGATTTAGCAAAATTTCAGCTATCGTAGCTTTGATTCTTGTCCCGACTCTATTCGCTAAGAAGATATAATGTTGAAGTATTGCTACTACTTATTAATGCAACAGGAACACTAAACGTATAAATTGCGGGACTCGAATCAAACGCTGTTTCCCTTTAAAAATGCACACACGTGCGAAAGGTCTACACATTTATCTCCTCTAGTAAAATTTCGTAAAATTCATCACAATTTCCTCTCTTCAATCCTAGTCTAGATATAGTTATAGCACTGACGCCCGGTTTCTATCACAAGTTGCATCTTCATACTGTTGCGGTCTCTTCCTCTTGGTTGGCAAATCTGGCAGTTGAAAAGATTTTGTGTAAATTTGTGTCTGGCTCGCTACAGCGTTTATCTCGATGTGTGTGCATTTTCCGTTTTGTTTGTGTAAAATTGCTCAATATTTGTTTGATCGTTTGGAGTGCCCCTAACCCCGTAGCGTGGTACGGCAGGTTGCGTGAGTGTGGAGTGGTGTGGTCGCACTGTCCCATTTTGTATTTTTATATTTTTATAAAAAAAACGATTAATGTGAAATTCGGACGTGATTTTTTTAGTTTGCACGCAACGTTGTAGCCGACGCTGCCGTGTCTAGATATTTCTACGTTTAAAATTGATCTTCGAGAGACGGAGATCTTTGCCCGAAACGATTGGCATTAGATAATTTGAAAAACTGAGGTGATTGGATGGGATATGGGTCTGTGGCGAGTGGTTACTTTGACGGGTGACATCGAAAACGGCGGGAGTTTTCGAGCTTTTGACGTTAGACGTGAACGATTCGACTGCACTTACTAGTTGGGAGGAAGATTTTCTTCGCTTTATTAGATTTTTATTCTATTCGCTTGTTTGTTTTAGTCTATTTCGCCCCGCGGTCTTGGTTTAGATTGTCGTTTAATTTCTACTCAGTGTACCTTTTTGAGTTTGTAAGGTTTAATATTTAAGTTGTTTTGACCGGTTTATCCTCGGGGCAGTTTTAGTTAATAGTTTGTAGGACGTTTTGCTTGGTTCCTTGTTTACGGCCGCTTCAGGCTTTTGTTCTCGTTGTAAGTTGTCTGTTTTCTATTAATAGTAGCGGCTTCGACGCTATTTTTTTCCATTTTTAGATAGTAATTTTGTCGCATTAGCATATCACGCGAGATACACAGTGCGGGGGGGCATAGCGATATCTTTTCTTATACATGTTTTGATGTGGAATTTGTACTTTTTTGATAACTAAGTAGCAAATATTCGGATTATTAAAATTATTGTTGTTATACGATTTAGTCCCCTCGTATAGTCCTGTGAATTTTTTTGCACATTCACTCGCATGTACATAGTACCTATCGTACGTTGTTTCTTAGTTTAAAAAAATAAAATCCGCAAAAAAAGTTTTTATATCGACTTATCGGAGGCGGACCGAAATTAGGAAATTTTTCTTAGCATTATTCGCCTAAAGCGAAAAGGCTTGTAAATTTTGAAGTGAATAGAAATTTTAGTGAAATTATTACATTATTATAAATAATAGTGAAAGTAGAGCAATTCATTAACTAACCTAGTTGAAGTATAATACATAGTACCTTATACCTTAATGTTGCTAGACAATATAATTATGTTTGTATAAATATTTCTTGCACTGTCGTTTAAGTATTTTTCTAATTCAGATAGTTTGGGAATTCTGACAGGCCGGGAAGGTGCATAGGAAAATATTTTTTTAGTGAATTTTAAATGAGCCGACTCCGCAGCGTCTCATACAATACATATTATTATATACGTACCATAGACAATATCATTGATTTCGAATTCATAATGTAAAATTAATTTATTGAGTTGCTTCCTTAGCAGTGCCAGGAGTCGGCCTTACTATTATTTCAAATTAGAATTATATATTTTTATAGAGGGTTATTTCATTGACTTGTAAACTACAATCAATTTTGTTAATTTCGTGTTTGGTGCCTACTGCGTGACTTTGCCGCTGGCGAGCTGTTTAGGCGCCAAATATGAACTCTAGCTAAATAATTTGAATGTTTATATAAATTTAAAACTTTTCTTTTTATTCAAATGTATCAGTTTCGATCGTTTTGTCTGATCAAGTTTCCAATAAAATGGAATTAAGGCGAAACGATCATTATTATTTTCTTAACAAATAGTGCTTTGACATTGATTGCTCCTTGTTTGTTTAATGCGATACGTTTAGACAATTGTGGAGATATTAAAATGAATTTGAAACTTTAATTGCGTTTTATACTGTAGATTTGATTTTAGGGGACTAGGCTTTGTTTAATGTTTAATATTACACTACTTTCTTGAGAATGCGTTTATTGTTAATCCATAATACAAAGCCTAGTTCTTCGAGATACCGGTCAGCCTCTGTGTTGTCATTTTATTTTTGTAAGTACATTTTTGCAACATTTCTCCACTAACGACCAAAGACAGCGTCCCAAAGACAAGAGACAAGCGGGGCATGTTGCCATTCCCAAATATTCCTTATTTACTTTTTCCTGGAGAAACTGGATGCTTTTAGACGTAGTGATACCCGCTTGTTTTGATATATTTTTGAATTCCTATTTATTTTTACAGTTTTTTTGTATTACTTTTTTGTATTATCAATTTATTTAGTTTAGTATCGTTTGTTTTTTAGTATTTTTATAAATATAATAAATAGTATAAGCTTTGCATATTGCACATTGGCCGTAATGTATTTAATGATATGTAAAAAAATAAAGCGTTCTATTTAATCAGTTGGTACGAACGTGTACAACAAAGGCGTTCCCGAGCGTTGTACACGTCTGTGGCAACACGATAATGATCGTTATTGTCAATATAATAGAATACCTACATTGTAGTTTGAAGATTTCAGAGCTTTACAGATAATTTAAATTTCTATCAAATTATGCAATACTGTTTTTATATATTTATAATTATGTATGTAAATGATTATGTAGTATTTAGACTTGAGTTTTTTATTTAAGAGTGATTATTTTTTGTTGTTTGAATAGTATTATCTTAGAATTAATTGACTTGTCAGAGTTAACACTATTGCGGGTATTTTTAAGAGGCAACATTTTTCAGAGAATTGTCATTATTATTAATTTAAATAAAATATGAATAATGCCATAGGCACCTGGCATGCACCTTCTCACTTGTCAGTATAATATTAATAAATAAATATAGATGGAATTTTGGTGTGGACTAACAATATGATAAATGTTGCCACTTATACAAAATAAAGATTTGGCTGTTTAAAAACTTGATTACTCTCGGACAAGTCTTAGTAGATATTGTTTAAACTGAAATACTTGAATTTTTATATGAATTTTATTATAATATGGTATTTTACTAAATATTAGTCCAATATTAAATCTTTCATGTGTTTGTTTTATTTATTCCTGGTCTTGTTCAAAGAGTAACTGATATAGTAAAGTAAGTAAAATAAGTGCTCCCATGTTTTACAAAATTATAACAAACTCCAAAATATAAGCCATAATAAGACTAAGACAATTTTTTTATCTTTAGTATCAGGTCCAGCAAAAGATTAGAGGATAACCCAGTAATTGGTTTAGAACAACATTGAATTGAATTTTAGTGACTTCACTCAGAGCTCTTAGTCTTCTAGTGCCATTGCCTATTGTCCACATTGTGTGCCACCCTATACATTAGTGCTCGCAACTACAAGCTAATATCTATTGGCCTTCATTTAGGGCAATCACCTTCAATCAGTGTGAACCTAATATCATCCTATGTATAAAATAATAGTTCTTGTAATACCAGTACACTTGTATAGGAGTGAAAAGTACACTTACCTCACAAAGGTAAGTGTACTTTAGTGTACACTTAAGTGTACTCGGTTCTAGATATAGATAATAAAAATTAAAAGTTCCTTCCAATAATTTTTTTTATTTATCACAAGTTAATTTTTATCAGACTATTATTGTTTTTAGCATTTTGTCAGTTAATTTAAAGGATTGACAGTAGAGTAATACTAGAGATTTCTTAGAAAATTAAGTGATATATTAAACTATTTTTTATTTTTGTTTTGAGGCCGTCCTGCTCCTCCACCCCTAAGAGGAGCTGGTCTCCCTCTGTTTCCAAAGGCTCCTCGACTTCCACCTCTCCCTGACCTAAGATTTTGACCCCCTCGACCCTTAGATACTTCATTGCGACTCCTAGCCTTTACTTGGGTTTCTTCCTTCACCATATCAATAACTTCATCTGGGATCCTAAGGTACTAAAAAAGAAAGTGCAAAAGTTTTTAGAATGGTTATTAAGTAGTTATAGACTACTAGGACTATCTTTGGTAGTTAAATGTATAAATATTTTTTTTCAATACATATCTCATGTATCCTAAATAAAATGTAACCACCCTTAACTTCTAATTTTATTAGTCCAGACAATTTCATGAAAAAATAATATTCTATTAATTAAACACTGGATAAAGCATACCTTTATTGTACTCCCCCGGATATAGCACTCAGGCATTCTCCAGAACTTATCTCCATCTCGAGATGTGCAAATGACCTCTCTTAAATTGATATTCATCCAATTATCACAACTCACTAAATGACCGTTGTATGTTTCACCATTTTTTAATTCCACTAACATTGGATGGTTTTGAGCTGTACGTAATAGTGATAAGGGTAACATATTTTTGGTAACCTCAAAATTATAGAAAAAGATTAATTTCTATTGATGAATTTAAAACGCTAACACAATAAATGTTTTCTATATCAGACTAATATTTTTTCACTAATCAATCACTTTTGAGGTTAGTTTCTATATTTTCAATTCATATTTCAAGTTTCAAGTGTTTCAACTAACAAGAACGGAGAAACACAAATTTCACAACAATTATCTTTGACAGCTGACATAAGACATGGGATAAGTCTGATGTCAGCTGTCAAAAGAAAAAAAAGTTTGAAGAAAGATAATTTTGACGTGATAACGTCTTTAAAATCGTTTTAGTCGGGTGACATGTTCAGAAACTTGTGTCACACCAAAACCTCACGAGCGCGATCGCAGGTATAACGAGAGAGAGACGGACCGATCTCCCGTCTCATCTCGAGCGCTGCCAGTCATTCCGTGAATGTATGAAGAAAAATGTATATCATAGTCGAATAAGTAAACTTGTCATTTTACACCCGAAATTTATCATCAAAAGTGTGAATAAAACGATAGATGTAATTTAAAATTTGAAAAAAATTTTATCTTCATTAATTCCTTACTTCCCAAAAACTTATATCACCAATAAGACGTTATCACGTAAACATCTCGATCGTAAATCGAAACTAATCGTTATCGAAACGGTTTTCCTAGGCATTACGCTAGACGAGAAGTTACAATGGGGACCTCATATCACATCTCTTGCGGGGCGGCTGAGCTCAGCCGTTTATGCGGTTAGAAAGATAAGATATTTAACCAATGTAGAAACTGCGCGTTTGGTCTATTTTAGCTACTTTCACAGCATAATGTCTTACGGCATTTTACTGTGGGGTCGGGCTGCTGACATAGAATCCATTTTTATTTTGCAAAAGAGAGCGGTCAGAGCCATTTATAATCTACGTCGTTGCGAATCTCTCAGGGGGTCTAGCCAAGATGGCTTAACAGTAGTGTATGTAGAAAGTCGAAAACTAAATTTGTATGAAAATGACAGCTCGTGTCGACAGTCGGTAGCCTAGGCCTTAAAGGCGTGAGTCGGGATACAATAAGCGACGCCATGACAGTGCTACGAAAAGACACACATTAACGCTTACGCTATTCGGTAGCCAACGGCCAATTAATGTTTCGGCAGTGTAGAAAAAACGGCGTTTTTCCGCCATGTTTTAGCGTGATCTCAAAAGCTGCTGTTTGCAATAATTCAGTACAACTATTGCCATCTTAATTGGCTACCTTTTTAAAAATATGTCATATTTTGGACGTTTTAACGAAATGGTTTTAATTTGTTATCTGTCTTTTTTCAACGTTCTCGTGTAATTATAATAATTTAAACTATAATTAATATTTTTAAGTTAATGATTAATCAAATAAAGTGGATTTATACTTTATGAACTTTGGAAATATAAAATCTAGTGAGCAATACTAAGTAATAGTAAGCAGATATTTTCTTTAATTATTTTCTTTAAGTCAATATACTAGAGAAGTTATTATAATATTGTTAATGAATGAGAAGTTTAAATTCAAGTCCCTTGGGAGTTACTGACATTGTATGACAAATTAAGTATATATTTTTAAGTTTAGAATTAAGTAAAGAGTTTTAATATTAAAGTTACCTATTGAAAAAACCTTGGACCGATCTTACAGTTTAGTTTGTCAGTTTTCTATTTGATCAAAGTACTAACTAAAATATTTTCTTTTCAGAAAAAGAGAAGCTAATAAGACAACTAAAAATATTTAAAAAAACCACAAATGGACAAGTTTTATTAAAGTTATATCTTTTAATTAATTTAAGTGTTCTATTATGTACCTGAAAATGAATTTGATGATGGGGAATGAAGCATTTTATGAATAATGTAAAAAATAAGACAAGTGGAGTATGAAATAATGGTTGGTTAAGTAACATTACCTCATGAACAGGAAACAGTAACTGAAACTATGTTCTTCCACATTTAATCTTAATAAGTTCAGCAGTTTGAATGTTAATGTTATAACATTAACATTCAAACTATATTATTATAAACAAACTGCATTTGTAGATTTTGGGAAGAATTATATCTTTACTATAACTATTATTATTTACAATTGTTGTGTTAAGGAAACAATCACTATTTTTTTAATCAATCAGGATGTATTCATAGTAACTGTAGGTATCATAGTAATTTTATGAAATCATCACAACATCTAACGTTAGGTTTTATGAATTGAACAATTTTTTGTATATAACAGCACACAAACAAGATATTGACATTGCTGCAAATTAACACTTACATTTATTAGTTAATTATCTACATATATAAATATGAATACATCTACATTAGGTAGCATTGAATTTGGTGCACCTGTGTGTGTTCAGTGGTAATGTCTGTATTGTTTAATAAAGCCGCATTTATATTTATCTGACGTGTTGTGTTGTGATGCTCTCTGTCGTGATGGCTACTGTTCACATTGATATGACGTGTTATGATGCATTATGACGGTTTTTTGTATCAGTTCCGTCTTGACTCCCAGAGAGTTCACACATTTGCAATGTTTTTTCAAGAATCATCCGATTCAGATTCAGATTTTGAAGAAGAGTTGGAATTATTGGCGTTGGCAACGCTTCTAACTAAACAAAGAAAAAGAATTTTTTCTCCTATCTCTTCCCAAATAGCTGCTCTCATAACTTGATCTTTATATTCTTTACATTTTGGATTATAAATCACTTTAAACTGTCTTATGTATTCAATTAGTTGCTCTTCGTCCATTTCTGACGCGTAATAACACAACACTGGCGCGTGCACACTAGTCTGATGCGGTATGATGTCTCACGGCACCGCCCCCCGCACCTCACCCTTTCTGACGCGGACCGGGATCGCCTGTGACACGACACATCAGAAGCCGTCATAACACACCGCATTGAATAAATGTGAACGCTTCCATATTAAATGTATGAAACTGATACCGTTCTGATGCATCACAACACAACACGTCAGATAAATGTAAATGCGGCTTTAGTTTTTACATATGCTTATTTTTCTATGTAGACTGCATTATGTTAAGGAAGATATTTGGTGCCTTATTGTAATAAAAAATAACCAGAACTGAAACATTTTTATTTTGCTACCCGTTTGTTTAATATTCCTAACTATTAGTAGGTACGGGTCATTCATCTTTTATCACTGCCTTTCAATAAATTTAAGAAATGTATTAAAGAAAAGCTGTGTAAAAAGGCTTACTATAAAGTCAACGATTATCTAGTTGATAAAAGGGCCTGGGACTAGTGCTAGACAGGCTACTTCTAATTAATTTGCGATATTTGTTTTAAATAAGTGTTGTTTGATGATTTGCTGTTTTAAAAGAAAACCGAGTGTTTTTTTACGCCGGCTTTTTCTCTCGGCCTACACCCTCTGTCTTCTTTGCCGATGAGTAGGGATGCCTTCAAATTTAATGACGTGGAATAAGTGATACATGTATCTGATGTTCCATAATAAACATATTTTATTCATTTATTTTTTATTTTATTTTATATAATATGCATTATCTGATTATTCTTGTAAATTGATGACTTGTAAATAAAACTGACAAATACATAACATACAATGTTTATTCATTTCTTACTTAAACAGATTTTCCATTTATATATTAACTAGTAGCAAATCACTGATATAACTTATAATTTCATACCAGACTAAGTTTCTATTTTATAATTTTTATTAAACCCTTTTTTCATTTAATTGAGTACTTGCTGCTTTTCAATTCTCACTTTCTAAAATTATAAATTTATTATTTATAATAAGTCATCAAGGTTGATTGTTTACAAGCAACCTTGATGACTCTAACTTAAACTGAAATTGTTTGTTGGACATAAACAGAGATAATTCCAACTAGTAGCAAATCACTAATAAAATCTATACTTATATATAAATCTGCTTTCAAATTGACATTAAAAATATTCAAGCACAAACACCAAACCTAATTAAAGCTTAAATCAAACTCTAATTTCAGTGTTCACACTAGTCTACGTTTTTTTTCTATTGTTTTTTAATCCCTTGGACTTTATCAACTTCTAGTCAACCTTATTTTCACTCTTAATTTATCAATCCACAGTACTATTTCTATTGTTTCTTCTAAGCGGTAACAAAATATGTTGCTTTTTCATTTTGCAGATTAGTTGTGAGGTCAAATCCTAAAAATATCAAAGTATGAGTACTACTAATTATTATATATCGCGATTATGCAATTTCAAAATCTTGTATTTATTTGTAGCCTTAAATTTCTGAGAAAACATGAAACAAACCATAATTAATTTAAACATGCATTTAAAATTCATATATTCACTTTGCACCTTCCGTAAATTCCACTTAAATCGAAAATTGTTCCGACCTGGCTGACATTCTACTGTCCCTTTTGCAGCTTCCAATTATTGGAATTTGCAATTATTGCAAATTTACAATAATATTGTAGTTTTAACTTTTATTTGTTTATAAAAGTGACATTAGGAATACATTTAATCCAGAGACAATATGACGGAATAAGGTGCTACGAACAGCAGCTCGCATCTACGCTGTCGACTTTGCAGTAATGTATCGACATGCCTCTTGGCTACGAACGAAGCGTTTTCGACAGTACAATTACGCAAAAGCGGTAGTGTATGTAGAATACTTTTCGACACCAATATGGCTAGACCCCCTGGGAACTATTTAAAAAGATTAATATTATGACAGTACCTTGCCAATTCATTTATGAAAATATTATGTATGTAAGAAAGAATCTACATCTTTTTAGTAAAATAAATGAAAGACATAATTGTAGTACTAGAAATAAAGATAAAATAGCTCAACCATCTTTCAGATTAGCCAAAGTTCAAAATTCATTTATGGGGTACTGTGTGAAATGATACAATAAAATACCTTGTGACATTTTAAAACTAAATGAACGAAAATTTAAATGTTTTATTAAAAGTACACTTTGTAAACAAGCATATTACAAATTAGATGATTATATTCAAGATAAGAATGCTTGGAAACATGCTGGTCCTGCTCCATAGGACAATCCTATGATTGGCTCTATAGCCTGGACAAAATCAAATTGGTTGCTGATTTTTTGCTTTAGCATATTTTTGTTATTATTATTATTATTATTTTTTTAATTTATATAATGCTATAAATGTAATTTTTTTTTTTTGTATCTCACACACTGTTTTGTTGTGTTTTTTTTTAATATTTTTATTACTCTTTAATGTTAATATTCTACGGTTTCGATATTTGTAAATATGTGAGGAACATGTATACTAACTTTTTTAGTATAGTAGTTTATTCTAAGAGTACATTGTCTTCACATATAATTATTTAACAAATGTAACAAAATATTGTAAACCTATTTTAAAAGAGTAAGTGTGGAGTTTCTTGCCCATTCTTCTCCACACGAAACTACCTTTTGGAAGGGGCAACTAGAATCATCTTTATATTTTTTTTTTGACGTTCAAAAGTGCCATTTTAGATGGTCTAATTGAAATAAACGATTTGACTTTGACTTTGTAAACCTACTTTACAAACAACCAATATTTTATTTTTTAACTGACTTATTAACACTTCATATATGCGTTTATATTCATTTTATTAGCGTTATTAAGCACTGTTTGCAGTAGATGGCATAGTGGTAAAAAGTTAAAAAATAATTTCTAAGTGTTAACAATGTACTCTATGGTTTTTACTGTCATGGTCGATGGGGTCATTCGCTTTCCCTGGGGGTGTAGTCAAGATGCCTTAACAGTAGTGTATGTAGAAAGTAGAAAACTAAATTGGGTGAAAATTTGTCGACACGAACTGTGTATCCTTAAATATCCGTGTTTTCTTACCGTTTGTCTGTTATATTGACCATAAATGCCTTTGGAAAAAAGTTTTTGTGTATTAAGATGTGGAAATATTCGTAAGTTTACTCATAAATTAATCAGTTAATTAGATATAATATATTCAATTTATCATGCTTTGTTTTAAAAAAAAAGATGCTTTCTGTGCTTTTGTATATTTGAAGAAACATAATAAAATATAAAATATATTAATAATATTTTATTTGTTTTATTTACTCTTGTTATTATATTTTACTATAATATAATAAATTAATAATAAAATATTATGCTTAGGGTCTGTTTCACAATGTATGGATAAAGTACCAAATAGCAATGCAACACATAAATTAGACATATCATTTATTACAAACAAAAAATACACAGATAAACACACAAAATAACAACAATCAAAGAAAAAATAAATAAACAATATAATGAGAGATATTAAAAAAATATTTTTCTTTTTTTATAACCTAAATTATAACCAACTCCAAAATATAAGACAATATAATAAGACTAGGACTATTTTTTATCTTTAGTATCAGGACCAGCAAAAAGATTAGAGGATAACCCTCTTCCTATTCGGTTCGTTTCAAGTGTGTAATGCGTGTGTGCTGTGGCTGTAATTGACCCTGGCTCAGCATTTTGCTGAGGAGCAGAATGTTCCACAGCGCTGGTCATTCTGCTAGAGACCACAGCAGCTAGTTTGCGCCTCAGTCGCAAAAAAAAAGTGTTCACACTAAAATAATCAAAGTTTATCAAAATGGTAATTTGAAATTCTATACATACACGCGTTTTGGTAGTAAATCAGTTAGCACAATTATCACCAGGTATCGCTAGTGCGCTACAATGTCCTATTTGTAGTATTAGTATGTATATAGTTAACCTGGCACAGCTCACGTGATCGATATATTTGAACTAAATTTGAGACAAGACAAGATAATACTTTTCGACAGGCGTGCCTCACGCGAATGACATTAGTTTACGCTTTGTCACGTGACCATCAGTGACCAAATTCATTCATAGCGTTAGTGGATCACGCCTGTCAAACAGTGACGGTACAATATATGACATATGTTGACAAGAGCTGCTCGGTTTAATGTGATATATGTATCTTATTTCTTATGTCGTTGTCATCAAAAAATTTAATTGAGTCAGCCGTGAGCCGGCACAAAATATAATTAATGGCATATCGTAAAGTAATAAATTATATATACTTTTGTTTGTGCTACAATTAATTAAAAATTGACGGATACTGGGTAGTAAGTTGTATTAATGAGAGATTGAGTGCTGAGGTAAGCCTTTAGCCTATCTGTTTTTATAAACACGATGTACGGTGCATTACTCGTTGTTTGTTTTTGTAGCTTTTAAGTTAATGTTGGTTTCGTTTAAAAATTAAATCATGGATAGACTTACCATGTATCATTCTATATATTTCAATGCTAGTTCCACCGAAAAATAGGTTATTTAATTTTTAATTATTAATTATGTACATATCAACTTTAACCCTTTGCAACTCCACTTGTTGAAATTGAATTGAACAATAGAAAAAAAATTGTCGCTGGTAATTAAAATGTAACATCATAATTAAGAACATGTGATGTTGGAAGATTTTTTGTGTGGGCATCCTTTTTCATTTATTAGTGACAGTTTGAGCCCTTTAACTCAAATTATAGTAGACCTATGGTTATAAGTTATAGGGTTTTCTAAAACTTAAATAGCCTTTTATATGTTTAAATAATTAGATTTGTATAATTTTAGTTCAAAGTCATGCCACAAGCTCGTCGCAAAACTCCCTTCAGTGGGAAAGCAAAAAAACAGCAGATCCAGAACAAAAAGCAGAATAAAACACTGCTACTGTCATGTAAGTGATGTTAGCTTGACTATCATAATATAGTTTGTTAGAAATTAAAATTTGAAAGCTGTACTATGTCTATGAGATGCCTATTTTTGGCTGTAAAGCTAAGTCAGTAAGCCTCATGGACTTTACTTCCTGTCACAGACTATGCTGCAAAAGGTCTCAATGTAAATCTGTTTAGATTTAGAATAGAATCTATTTAATTAAGAATTTTTTGCCATTATTAGTAAAAAGGAATACATTATTTAGCAGAGTTTAATTTGTTTTTCTCAGAAAAAAATGGAAGCAGCTGGAAGAGGCCTATGTGTCACAGGACACGCTGTTTACCTAAAACTGGACATAATATGATGTAATATGTATTAGATTAAGTTTTATTATGTACCTCAAATAAGTGTTAATATATTATACTGGTTGTCAGCAATATAGGCTTAATAATAATAATAATGGATTTAAAGTGAAGTATGCTGAAGGAGACTCCTTGTAATTTTATTAATATAGGTATATGTTTTTTCCAGCGTCAGCAAACACAGAAAATTATGATGTATTGGCAGTCAACTATCAACCGAACCGAGCTCAGGGCCGCGGTGAATCTAACCGCTACGCCCTCAAGTTCTACAGGGAAAGTGATGCTGAAGTGAAAATTAAAAAGGAGGAAGCATTGTAAGATTTCATTAAAAAATTTATAATTTTTAGCCAATAGATTTTAAAAGTGTTATATATTTTCTTTGTTATATATTGTTCCAAGTGCATCTTTGTTGAATAATTGCTTTTGTATACATATTCAGTCATTACAATAACTAAAGATATAATTTTATTTTGACTGAATTAAATACATACGTCACTTTACTTATATAAATTCATTTACAAAAAAAACAGGAACCTGAGAAAATTTTGCCGTTTTCGCACTGAATTTCAGTTAATATGTAATTTATTTATAATCGTGTAAATAAGGATGCGTGAAGTTACTTCCGGCTATTTGATTATATATTTTTAATGAATTCTGTAAAAATTGTACACGTGTCCAAATAATAAGAAGCGGTTGGCAATAAAAACTAGAAGATTTTTAAATTTAATAAAGTAACTAATCTTCTTTTTACATAAAATACCACTTCCTGATATGACCGATAAAGAGGTAGAGCAGGGCCCTTGCCTACTCGTTCCCAATCCGGCTCGGGAAGGAACGACAGCAGAGCCTCGAAGAAGTAAGATGAGTAGAAATTAGCTTCTGGACAGTCAGGAGGAGGATTTTGGGTGCCAATATCGGGAGTCACCGCCCGCCCCGGGGCCCTAAATCACTCCGTGAGCGCCGTGTTGTTCCACTTCAGTTTCCTCGAAACTGCGCTTCGTGGCCTCTGGAGGACTAGAATTAAGTAGAATAAATAAACTAGAATCTCTTCGTGCGAAGAGGACCGACGCCGGCGCTATGTTTCCTTTTGGCGCAGGCCTCGTTATGTGTTAGGTAGCAATTATTTCGATGGTAGGCCTAAATCCACTTACACAACCCGCCCTGATTGCTCATGAGGAAGATTCCATTTTATGGAAAGAAATTGCTCGCCCACCCCGTTCTGGCCACGTGGTAGCGTACACGCAAGAAGTCGGGATCCGTCGTTTACATTTGTCAGCTCGAAGTCCTTACCTCGATCCAATTGAGCATTTTTTCAGTCTTGCGCGCGCATTGATACGAAACGTACGTGCGATTTGTTGCGGGAGCGCATTCCCTGCAAGATGGCGTCCTTAATTAAGTGCAATAATTGCAATATTGTAATCGATGAGCTTCTGTCATATATACAGAATAAAATATCGATATCGGATGAGGTGACATTAGTAAAAATATGTGCATCGACATTCACAAAGGAACAAATTCAAAAATCGCATTCGTTATTGTTTGAATCGGTACCGGCCGAAGTGAGAAAAACGGGAAGAAGAGGAAAAGGAAAGGAAAAAGATCGTTTGTTATACGATATGCTCAGTTTTATTAAAATTACTGACCCTGATGTTTTGCCTATTTTTGTGGCCCGCGACCTGGATAAACTACCGCCATTAACTTTCGACCACCTGGATGTCTCAAAGCTATTGAAAGATTTGTCCAGGGTACAGGCTGATATCGCATTGATCAAGTCATCGTATGTCACGACTGAGCAGTTTGAAAACTTAAGAACATTGTGCAGTAATAAACAAAATACTACGGTACCCTCACCCTGTACTTATAATAATAATGTTAATACGAAGAGGGGTGCATTCGGTAACAATAGGAATGCGCATAATGATGATGATTATTCTAGTCCGGGTAATAACTCTGCTAGAAATTTATCGCCTCAAGTGAATCTATCGCCTCGAGTGAATGAAACCGATTTGGCGCAAAGTAGTGATGACTCACTAAGTGCAGACCGTCAACAAACTATTAACGACAATGAAAATAAGAAGACTTACTCCGCTATCGCTAATTCCATCAACTCGGAATGGAAAGTTGTACAAAGAAGGAGAAAACCTAATAGAAATCGAATGGAGGGAAAGACGCTTACGCTGGCAGTGAATTCGGAGGAATTGTTTAGAGCTGCAGAAAGAAAAACACCTCTATTCATAACGAATGTCCACAAAAGTACAAATGTGTCGGACATAATAAATTATATTAAGGAAAAAATTGGAGACACTGTCAGCTTAGAAAAGATCTCCATAAAGCGCACTTGCGACTACAATGCTTTTAAATTATTTGTCTCACAGAAAAAACTTTCAGTTTATTTGGATCATGGAATGTGGCCAGAAGGCATCATTTTCCGTCGCTTTATTCACTTCAAAAAAAAGCGTAAGTTTGAAATGTCTATGAAGGAAGGCAGCACGATTTCCATACGTTAATATTATGAACCTGGAACCAACGTATAAATTTGCTTCTTTCAATTGTAAGAACGTAAAACGGTCCATCGATGACTTACGTAATATGTGTAAAGTTGTCGATATTATAGCATTGCAAGAAACATGGTTATTCTCGGAGGAGATGCCACTTCTTAGTACCATAAGTCAAGAATTCAGTGGCACGGGGGTATCGTCAATGGATGCGGAGGCTGGCTTACTAAGAGGTCGGCCATACGGAGGTGTTGCTCTGCTCTGGAGAAAGAGCATCTTTCAAAATGTCTCAGTGAAAGCGCGGGAAACTTCGTTCATGGTAGACGTATTTTTCACGGTGTTGAATATTTAATTTAATTTTACTAGTTAAAACGCAGAGGATAAGCTGGTAGTTTTAATTTTTGTATTATATGTAATCTTTATATCATATTTGTGTATAGTGTCATCGTGTAGTCGGTAAGTTTTTGTAATTTCTGTAAATATTGTATGAACAAGCCCCCCGATCTAGGTCGGGGGGATGATGGCCTTGTTGGCTTGAATCTCCCTGTGGGATCAAATGTATCTGTTGGTTCACAAGATGAATTTGACAAAATGGATACCGATTGTTCGGTATCATCTCAAACAGGTGAAGGAAGTCGTAAACGAACACGTTATTTGCGCCTTTGTCGGCAATGTACGAAAATTAAGAAAAAGAAAGGTAGTGGTTCTAGCGGTGATTACTGTCAGTGCGAAAGCTTATGCAATGTAGAAGATGAGTCAATTTTAATTAAAAAGGTTACTTCAAAACCTATATCTCAATCCACGTCATCTCCACACTTGCAAAATAATAATAATTCACATTCAAATATCTCTCAAGACTCTAACGCGGGAAATTTAAACAACACCACAACTTCAGTAACCAATACGGACCCCCGTTCGATTGGCCGTACTGAATATGTTTCTACCGATGTTTCCCCTTATTTTATACATGTTCAACGTATTCAAAGTTCACCTGACGACGGGACCATTCTCCATCCAATAACATTTGGCAATTTTTTAAAGCAGAACAAATTTAATAATATTATTCCCGGAAGTGTAAAGCGTATAGGAAGAAACAGGTGCGTAGTTGGCTTTTCCGATTATAAAGACGCCAATAATTTTCTTAACTGCAATCTTTTGGAAACGAAAAAGTTAAAAGCCTTCATTCCCACTTTCAGCGTAACAAGAATGGGTCTAGTTCGCGGGGTCCCTGTAGATTGGAGTGTAGAGGAAGTTCAACAAAATGTATCCGTACCTATAGGCTGCGGCAAAATACTTAAAATAAGACGTTTGAATCGCAAGGTAAAAATTAATGACTCGGTTTCTTGGAAACCCTCTGAATCAGTTGTATTAACATTTGATGGGCAAGTTTTACCAAAAAGGATTTTCATGTGCTATAATGCTCTTCCAGTAGAAATATATATTTATCCTACCATACAATGCTATAAATGCTGCCGTTATGGTCATACCAAAGTTCAATGTCGTTCTAAGACTCCAATATGTTATAACTGTGGAGGTCAACATGCAGGTGTATCATGTGACAGGTCAGATAAAGATCCTCTGTACTGTGTAATGTGTGAAGTCGAAGGGTCCCATTCAGCGATAGATAAGTCATGTCCAGAATTTGTGAGACAGACAGAAATCAAAGTTAAAATGGCTCAGAGCTGCATGTCTTATGCCGAAGCCAGTAAATATTTTTCTTCTGTTAAGCCTTCATACGCAGATGCATTAAGTTCAACAATTCCGGAAGTACCAAAACCCGTATATTCTTCCGCAGCGAAGTCTGTATCTCGTAATAATTCTACTAATGCCTCAAATAAAAAGACAATATTCTTAAAACCTCGCTCTCCTCGTAAACCACAACATGGTTATGATCGTGTTGCTCATTATAATGTTTTAAAAGATTTCCAAGTTCCAGAGCCTAAAAATGGCAGTGCTCTGGTTGGACACAAAAATAAAGAAGAAGAAAAATCTGATGTATTAGAAATGATACTAGCATTATTAACTAGTTTAATAAACTCAAACTTATTGAAACCGTCCCACGTTGCCTCTATTAATGAAAAAATTAAATCAGTTAATGTTATTAAAAATAATGGATTCCAAGATAATTCAATGGAATTGCAGGAGTGTTGTTCCAAAGAAACATGATTTGATATATTTGATAAATAAACATTCTCCCGTTGTTGTTGCGTTATCTGAAACGTGGTTGAAGCCAGGGTACCTATTAAGGATCCCAGGATATACCTGCTTGCGTGATGATAGATTTGATGGCCATGGTGGCGTAGCGTTACTTGTCAGGAACTCAATTAATTTTTCTGAAATAGCATTTTCTTCATTAATCTCTAATGATGCCATTAATATTGTCGGCATAAAAATTGATAATATTTCTATAGTTTCCATTTACCTAGCTCGTTCCTCTTTTGTTATTCTCAATAGCGTTAATAATTTACTTTCTTCACTTAGTCGTCCATTCCTTCTATTGGGTGACTTTAACTCTCATCACCAAATGTTTGGTTGTGGCACTACTGACTCCAATGGTGTACGTTTAGTTGAAATATTAGATTTACATAATTTGTGTTTACTTAATACTGGCTCACCAACCAGACGTACAAAGCCTAATGAAAAGCTTAGCGCGATTGACTTATCAATTTGTACTCCAGATCTTGCTTCTTCTCGTTCTTGGTACACTTCATCATCTACTTTTGGCAGTGATCATTTCCCGATTATCATATCCTCACCTATTAGACGCTCTCCTTATCAAAAACGACAACCTCGTGTGAAATATAAATTAAATAATGCTGATTGGCTTGCATTTAAAATCCTTGTCGAATCTAAAATAAATGATTTGCCTGAATTAGTTAGCGGTGGTGAGACCAATTCCTCTAAAGCTTTGGCTACATGTTTAATAGAATCTGCCGATCAGATTTTTTCTGTCAAACGAAATCCGTCTAATAAGATTCCTTTTCCTCCATGGTGGGATAGAGAATGTATGGTTGCTGTAAACAGAAGAAAGGAAGCTGAGAGAGTCTATGCTGAGGACATGTCCAATGAAAATTTAGATATTCTCAATGAAGTTATTAGTACCACACGTAAATTCCTCAGAGATAAAAAGCAGGCAGGCTGGAAAAATTTTTGTACTTCTTTATCTCCTTCTACGTGCCCTTCAGAAGTTTGGACAAGTATTAAACGTTTTCGATCTGCTTTCAAAGAATCTTTATCATCGTCTTCACTTCCCCCTTTTTTAACAAATGCCTTTTTAGACAGATTAGCTCCTCCATCAGCTGCTGAATCGATCTACTTTCCTTTGGAATCGTCTTTGATAGATGACACTTCCTCTTTAAACTCTCCTTTTTCATTACATGAATTGAAAGGTGTGCTTTCACATGTTAAAGATTCATCTCCTGGTCAGGATGGTATTATGTACTCATTTTTATCTCATCTTGGTGATACTGCCTTAATGTATTTTTTAAATTTAATAAACTCCGTCATGGTCACAGGTAATATTCCTGAAACATGGAAGTCTCAAGAAGTTATAGCGATTAAAAAACCTAACAAACCTACCAATGATGTTGCCTCATATAGGCCTATTGCGTTGTCCTCCGTTTTAACTAAAATTGCTGAACATCTTGTGAAGAATCGTTTGGAATGGTTTATAGAAAACAATAATTTAATAGCCAATAGTCAATACGGTTTTCGGAAGTCAAAATCTACAATAGACAATTTAGCTATATTGACCACAGATATTCGCATAGCTTTTTCGCGTGATGAAGATATTGTTGCTGCCTTTTTGGACATCTCTGCCGCCTATGATAATGTGAACATTTCTATTCTACAACGCAAATTATTAGAGCTACAGGTTCCTACGTTATTAATACGTTTTATCATCAATTTACTATCATGCAGATACATATCATTAATCGTTCAGAAAGATGGTAATATTACCGAGTTAAAGCGTACAGTTTTTAAAGGCCTTCCCCAAGGTTCGGTACTAAGCCCACTTTTATATAATATTTACACGTATGATTTAGAATTATCTATAAATTCCCATATAAATGTGCTACAATATGCAGATGATCTTCTTTTTTATTCCGTTGATAAATCTGTGGTTAAGGCTTGCAATTCCATGTCTAGTTCACTTAATTGTCTTAATATCTGGTTAGTTAAAAATGACCTAGATCTATCAGTTTCCAAAAGTTCTATAGTCGTATTTTCCAAAAAACGCACAACTCCTATAATAAATGTGACCTTCAATGGTCAATCTTTGCCACTCCAAACAAAAATTAAATTTTTAGGAGTTATATTGGATTCAAAATTGTCTGGACTTGCCCATTATGAACATGTTGTTATGAAATGTGCACAGCTGCTTAACATCATGAAATGCCTTTCAGGTGTATGGTGGGGTGCTCATCCGTTTTCTATGAAACTTGTGTATAACGCTCTTATAAGATCTGTTTTAGATTATGGCACATTTCTCTTAGATGGAGGAAGTGTCTTGGGAAGTCAAAAACTTGATGTCATTCAGTCAAAAGCTTTGAGAATTGTGACAGGAGTAATGAAATCAAGCCCATCCAATGCTTTACAAGTAGAATGCTGCGATCCTCCTTTAAAATTAAGAAGGCAATTTTTAAGTGATCGATTCTTGTTCAAATCTATGCAGTTTTCTAACCACCCTCTACATGGAAGGCTGCATGAATTGAACAATATTATTTATACATCCCGTTACTGGCGTCACAAATCATTACCATGTCTAATAATAAGCTTTCGTAAATTTTTAACATTACACAGCCGCATTCATCGATCTCCATCATTACCCATATTTATGACACAATTCAATTCTTTAATTCTTGATCCGGATATAAGATATAATATAGGCGTCCGTAAGCAAGATATTCTGGAAACAAATATTCATTTCATGAGTAGCGTTGAGGAACAAAATTGGGAAGGTTGGGATTATATTTTTACAGATGCCTCTAAAATCTCTGTTGATGATTGTGTTGGAGTTGGTCTAATTCATTGGCAACATAAAATAATTCAAAAGATTAAACTTCCTCCTGAATCCTCGGTTTTTACTGGAGAGTGTTTTGCTCTTTTAAAAGCTTTAGAACTAGTTATTTTATTAAAATCTAAAAGTACAATCATATTTTCAGACTCAAAAAGTGCACTACAATCTCTTGAAAAATTTCCTTTCCAAATGAAACTTTGTTATCCTATTATTTGCGAAATACGTGATAAGCTTTTAATATGTTCTCAAAGAAATTACACCGTTATCTTTGCATGGATTCCAAGTCACAGTGGAATTAAAGGAAACGAGAAAGCCGATGAGCTTGCTAAAGAAGCTATAAAGGATGGAGACATAGTCCCATACATTAATTATTGTCATGATTTAGCTGCTCTTCCGAAAACCCATCTTTGGGAGTCATGGAATGATGTTTGGTTGAGAAGCAGCAAGTTCAAAGGCAAACATTATGCTGAAATTCAACCCAGGATCCCCAGTAGACCATGGTTCTTTGAGGTTAAAAGTTCTAAAACTGTCACTTCTATCATTTCCAGAATGCGTTTAGGACATGTTTGTACACCTCATCATTTAGCAAGGCTTCGTATTATTGATAGTAATATTTGTGAGTGTGGAGAAGATATTGGTGACCTTGACCATATTTTCTTTTCTTGTTCCCAATATGACCGTACCTCCTTTCTGAATTCTTTACAATCACTTCATGTTCCGTTTCCGACTAAAATCTCCTGCCTTTTGCTTTATCCTTTATTGTATTATAATGTATTATCTTCTTTCATAATCTATAATAATATTAAGATGTAATATGTTTATGTACATATTTTATTTTTAACCAGCTTATCCCTTTATTTCCTTTTGATGTCTTTGTTTATTTTTTTTCGCGTGTAGTTTCCCAACCTTTTACTTGAAACTGGCATAAAGTTGAAGCTGTTGCCATAATATTAAAAAAAAAAAAAATGTCTCAGTGATTGAGTGTCATAACCCGCGTGTGTGTGCGATTAAGGTGATCTCAAATGATAAGCCATTCCTAGTGCTAAGTGTGTATATGCCCACGGACGAGGCGGTGAATGTAGCCGAGTTTACGGATGTCCTTGGCTCGGTAAGTGCTGTAATAGACAGTTGTGCGATAGAGGATACATACATTTTAGGGGACTTTAATGCTCATCCATATGAACGTTTTTATCTTGATATGGAAAATTTTGTAAGAGAGCAGGAATGGTGTTGCATTGACATTGAATGCTTGGGTGTCACTTCTGATACGTACACATTTGTAAGTGATGCTAACGGGTCACGGCGGTGGCTTGATCATTGTTTAGTAACTAAAGCCGCGGCGAAGACTATTCAAAATGTGTATGTCATGTATGATGTTTTTTGGTCAGATCACATGCCGCTGGTTATTGAGTGTAATTTGGATATGGTTGTTAGAAAACGAATACATTTAAATAACTATAATAATGCAGTGGTTTGGGGGGAAAGAACACATGAACAAATATTAATGTATCAGAGAGAATGTCATGACAGGTTGAGACAAATTGACTTTCCTCCTGAATTTCGTTATTGTAGTGATAAGCTATGTAGTAATCTTAGTCATAGAAAAGTAATTAATAAGCTATATGACAATATTATTCTGGCCCTTTCGGCATCTTCTGTTAAAACTTGTAAGTCAGTACAAAAAAAGAAAAAACCGATTGTAGGTTGGAATAAGCATGTACAAGGGCATCACAGAGAGGCCAGGCAAAAATTTGGCCTATGGTTAGAGCACGGTAAGCCTTTACAAGGAAAGTTATATGAAGAAATGATTTTGAGTCGTAAAATTTTTAAGTCACGCTTGAGATGGTGCCAAAATAACGAAGACCAAATAAAAATGGATATTTTGGCTGCTCATCACGCTAAGAATGATTTTCTGTCTTTTTGGAAATGTACTAATAGATTAAAAGATAAGTCGGGCCTCCCTGTGAGTGTCAACGGAGTGTGTGAGCCCAAGGAAATTGGTGATCTATTTGCTAATTACTTTACAGTTAAATCGCCGATTGGGCCCTCACAGTCGAGGCTAGATGCTGTGACCCAGTGTAAAGGTGGCATAAGTTTGAAACCTTCTATTAAAGAAATAGATAGCACTATAAAGTCTATGGTTAGAGGTAAGTCACCGGGGCACGACGGTCTCAGCATCGAGCATCTAAAGTTTGCAGGCCCACACTTGCCTCGTGTTCTATTTCTTCTATTTAATGCTTGCATAGCGCATAGTTACATGCCTAGAGATATGATAAGTAGTATTGTAGTTCCAATAGTTAAAAATAGGACAGGCGATCTCGCCGATATTCATAACTACAGGCCTATATCTCTGGCAACCATTATATCAAAAGTGTTTGATGGTGTGCTTAACACTCAATTAAGTAAATATATAAAGCCACACGATAACCAATTTGGTTTTAAATCTGGGCTGTCCACAGATGGTGCTATTTTGAGTCTTAAGCATACTATTAACTATTATGTTAAACGTAAGACGCCTGTCTTCGCATGTTTTTTGGATTTGTCCAGGGCATTTGACCTTGTTTCCTATGATCTGCTTTGGAAAAAACTTGAAAAAATCCATTTACCACAGGATACCATAAATATTCTTAAATATTGGTACAAAAGTCAGGTCAATAGTGTGCGTTGGGAGGGTGTCCTGTCAGATCCGTATAGGATGGAGTGTGGGTTGAGGCAAGGTGGGTTGACTTCTCCCATACTTTTTAACTTGTATGTAAATGAGCTGATAGAGGAGTTAACCGGCACCAGAATTGGCTGTAACGTAGATGGCGTTAACCTTAACAATTTAAGCTATGCTGATGACATGGTGCTGCTTAGCGCTTCTGTCTGCGGGTTAAGAAAATTATTAGCTATTTGTGAAAAATATGCTGCATCCCATGGTCTTATCTATAATGCCAAGAAAAGCCAAGTGATGGTGTTTGAGTCAGGGAGGAGGAGACTACAAAATGTGCCGACGGTTACTATTAACAACTGTGTTTTACAGCGAGTTAGTAAGTTTAAATACCTTGGGCACGTCCTACTCCCCGACCTCAAAGATAATGGCGATATAGAGAGAGAACGAAGAGCGTTGTCGGTGAGAGCAAATATGCTGGCTCGTAGGTTTGTACGTTGTTCTCATGACGTAAAAGTCACATTATTCAGAGCATATTGCACTAACTTCTACACGTGCAGCTTATGGGCCAGTTTTACTCGACAAACATACAACTCGCTTCGGGTGCAGTATAATAACGCATTTAGGATGTTGCTGGGGCTGCCTCGCTTCTGCAGTGCATCAAGAATGTTTGCAGAGGCGCGGGTGGATTGCTTTTTCGCCACTATGCGAAAGCGGTGCGCTTCTTTGGTGCGCCGGGTGCGGGGCAGCTCCAGCAACATCTTACGGATGATAGTCGAAAGAATGGAGTGCCCCTATTTACGACACTGCTCCGACATCTCCGCAGGGCTTTGTACGTGATAGTTTTTATTTAACTACTTTTTCCTTATTTTTACTAATTCTCTAACATAGATCTTAAGAAACTATTGTTACTAACTCACTAATCAATCAATGGACTGTATTTGTCTGATTAATAAAAAATTATTATTATTATTATTATTATTTTTGGGACGTTCTAAAGAGACGATGAACATTAGTGAGGAACAAAACATCAGGGAGCGTAAAAGAGTAATCGCAGAAGAATGGGACGCGTTCCTCAAAATGTTATAGCAAACCAGATTCAAGCTGTGGTTTTGCCACGAGGAAGTCGCACTCCTTACTAGTCTTTTGCATTTGTAACTTTATTTCATTTAAAAAAGTAAAAAATCTTGTCTTTATGGCCGACCATTTGCCGCGTACGTAGCCGGGTACGTCGGTTTTAAATAATTCATCAAAAGTAATCAAAATTTTTTAGAATTCAATAAATACACAGACCACGTCGTACACTTAAATTTAATCTAATTAACTGACAATTAATATAACACTTCTCCTCGCAGGAAAGAGATCATTCCCGTGAGCCTCAAACAGATGGAGATAGATCCGACCGATTTCTTCCCTTCGGAGCTCTCGTTTCCCAAACGACCGCCGTGGGACTTCGACATGACTCCCGCCCATCTCGACGCCCAGGAGCAGAGGTACTTCAGAGTAAGTCGCGATCGCCGTTTTCGTGATAATCCCGAAAACTTGAATAAAATATTTATAATATAATATTCCAGGAATACGTAAGCGGCATCCAGTCGTCTCCCCTCTGGAAGGAAATGTCTTACTTCGAGCTGAACCTGGAGACTTGGCGGCAGCTGTGGCGCGTCTTGGAGATGTGCGACGTTCTCTTGCTCATCGTCGACGTCAGATTTGCGGTTGGTTAATAATTGTTAAGAGAACATTGGACGCTCCCACCGCCCGAAGGCCGAAGGCGGAAGAAAGCGTTTGCCCTTTCTTCTATATTCTTAAGTAAAAATCTTTCAGGGCATGATGTTTCCGCCGTCTCTATACGAATTCATAGTGAAGGAAGAGAAGAAGGATATGATCCTGGTCCTGAACAAAATAGATTTGGTGCCTCCGGTGGTGGTGGCCGCCTGGAAGCGTTTCCTCACCGCCGCTTATCCCGGATTACGAGTCGTCTATTTCACTTCGTGTCCCGGGTACAACCTCGTCGGAGCCAGCGCGGATAAAGCAGGTGCGGAGGGAAGGAAAATAGTAGTCGGAACTTTCTTTCATTCTAATTGCTTTGCTTCATTTTACTAACTAAAGAATACGGTAACTCAAATACGACTCCCGGACTTCGGCAGGTCTCCTGGTGCGCAGACGCAAAGGGCGGCAACGCATGTGCGCAGAGGGCGCCACGCAGATTTTGGAGGCTTGCAAGGATATCGTCCAGGGAGCGGTGGATCTCTCCTCTTGGGAAAAGAAGATAAAGGAAGAGACCGATTTAGAGTTCGAAGAGGACGAGACCGAAGTCGGTGAGATAATTTTTTCCGTGTAAATAGCGACCGTTTCCAATCGTGGCGAGGGCGCGGAGTGAACGACTAATGGTCCGCAGGCGAGAGCATCGTGCAGAAGGCGGACGCGTCGTTCTTCCGGCACGAGAGGTTCAAGGGCGGGGTGCTGACGCTGGGCTGCGTGGGCCAGCCCAACGTGGGCAAGTCCTCCCTCATGAACGCCATCATGGGCAAGAAGGTCGTCAGCGTGTCGCGCACTCCGGGTCACACCAAACACTTCCAGACCATCTTCCTCACGCCGCAGGTGACTCTCTTTTCGATGGTTGTACTCGTTTCTTCTTATTACAGAATAAATCGACAACTCACATTCGCAGATCCGTCTGTGCGACTGTCCCGGCCTAGTGTTCCCGTCGAAGGTTCCCCGGTCCATACAAATCCTGATGGGCTCGTATCCCATCGCCCAGCTGCGGGAGCCTTACACCACTATCAGGTGACCGGCGGAGTCTCATCCGCGTCTGAAATAAAAGTACGGCTATCGTGATAGACCCGGTCGCTTCCAGATACCTCGCCGAGCGGCTGGATCTGCCTCGTCTGCTGCGCATCGAGCACCCGGAGAACGACGACTCCTGGTCCCCGAGAGACGTCTGCGACGGATGGGCCAAGAAGAGAGGCTACCTCACCGCCAAGGCTGCCAGGTCTGGCTCCCCGCTTCCTCTCGATTTAGGATGCTGTAATTATGACTCTTTTACGAATAACAATTCGTCCTCAGACTGGACACGTACCGAGCGGCCAACGCCCTCCTCCGAATGGCCTTGGACGGGAAGATATGTCTCTGGCTGCCGCCTCCCGGCTTCACCGACGATAGAGGTAGCGTTGTGTATATTATATATATATTATATATGTATATGTAAAGAAATAATTATGTTTCTTAAATTAGATTATTCATTATCTATTTTGTTTTTACAAATTTTTGTTTGTTAGTCTGTGGAAAAGACTAGTTTTGTTTGTCTATGCATGTGTCATTTTTTATTTGAATACGAAGTGTTTCTTATGAGTACATTTTTAACTGATTGTAAAAGAAATAGGATAAAAGTGATTTGCAACTGAAATAGCAAACTCTAAATGTTGTTTTGAAAGTGATTGTGCTTTTTCAGAAAAGTTAGAGAGCTGCGAAGAAATGAAATACATAAAGTGGGTCCAAGCGTTGAGCGGCGACGTTGTCGCGGAGTCCTTGTCGGACAGCGAAACGGAGAAGCAGAGCGAGAGCGGCGGCGAGGAGGAGAGCGAGAGTGAGTCGGGGGAGGAGACCACGAGTATCGCCAATAAGTTCGCGGCTCTGGCCAACGAGTGATTTCAATTACGAAAACGATTTTTAAAGTCGGTAAAGTAAAAATGAGCTCCTCAATTGAAATTGTAATTGTGATATTGTTTCACCGACATTAAATGTGAAGTGAGTTTGTATGTTTTATATTAATTACGATGCGATGATATTGAATAAACCTTTTATACTATTTGTAATATTATAAACACGAATTATTTTAAGTCAGTAACTGAAGTGATTTGTTTTGAAATGTCATACATTTGAAGCTACTTTTTAAAATTGTTTAAGACTGCTTTCTTTGCTTACTGTATCCTTTCGCCACTTACACGTAAAATATTTCACAATTTTTATATTAAATGCAGCTAATTATTGAAATTTCTTGTTTTATTTAATCCTAAAAGCTTAGTGTGAGCTTATGTCGAGGCTCGTAGCCTTAACAACCTTTTAACTTCACTTACGTTCATAGTAATGAGAACGTGGTCCCAATTGTATACGTCTTTGTTTGTTAGCGAAGTCTTAACAATAATCTGATATAACAAAAAGTTTGGCCTTAAAGTTATGTCAACAATGTAGCTGGACTTTAGTTTTTCACCCCGATTCCTTTAGCCTCAGTACAAATGAAGTTGTCTTCACCATATAATAGTAGCTGGCCTGTCAGTACAGTGTAATGTGTATATTTGGAATTGCCAGGAACATCCGACGCTATATTACTCTTGATATTCATCGTTGAACATTTTGTATGTATGTTTGTGGTAGAATTTTTATCCTTTTGGTTTCAACAATTGTAGCAAAGTTTCAAGGCGGTGGGATTATCTTAGACCTATCGGGCAGGCTCTCTGATAGCAGGCGATAATTAAGGGCAAGCAATAATTAGACAGAGCAACATTCAAATCTGATTTTACAAAACAACATCTTAAATACTAATTACACCAGCACTTATTCACACACACATAAAATAATTCTCGTGAGCTGCTGACGTATCGCGGACCTTCAGCTGTTCAAATTTGGAGCCACGTGAGCCACGTCAGCAGTCGGTCAATGTTCTAGTGAAATCTGAACATAGCCCAAATATCAAACATTGTTCAGATTGAACCGACCAACCGACCGATTGAAAAGACAACTGTTCTTAATTTTGCTCACTGGAATTATTATTATTAATGTCAGAATATGTAAAGGTAGTATTTAAGGTGTAAATTATATATAATAAATCAGTTTTGAATATTATTTTTATGCATTTGCATGCTCTCAAAGTGGCGTTTGAGTTTGACTCCTTTGAGTCCTCTTGTGGTGACCTTGAAAATGGTTAGCGTGTAATTTTAACCCTGTGGGTCGAATCCTCAATGCGCTAAGGGAGTCATGTCAAGGATGTCAATAAAATCATTCAAATTTGGTTCTCGACTAATCTTAACGCAAGACCCGCAAAGGGTTGTTATTACCTGAACATAGATGGCGCGCTGAGCTATTTGTTTGATTGACCTTTAAGGCTAGTAATCATGGAAACATCAAATAGGTAAAGATGATTATCGTGAGGACCCTTGGATATTGAAATACGTAAAGCGAGGCCTTACGTACGTTACGTAATCCGTGAAGATTGGGAATTTACAACTAATTAACCCTCACCTGCCTTAAGCCAAGCAATTAGGACCTCGATGTCATTTTATTTTACGACGGGTCCAATGGAAGGGTTCAATTTAGATTTAAATGTACTTTAGGTTAGGGTTAAACTTCCATATACGTATGGGCACGGATTCTATATATATAATCTCTTCAAGAAATGTTGTTCAGTGTAAGGTTATTACAAAAACATAAACTTTCTAAAAATTTCAATATTTTTATAAACGTGCTCACATGTTTTTTTTGAAACCTTATGTTAAAAAAATATTTCGCTTTATTTACTATACCAAAGATAAAATAATATCTTCGATACTAAGTCAATAATGACGAGGTAACACATTCGGAATGGGGACAGGTTAAAGTTAAGATGAAAAGTCTGTTTTAGTAACTAACTTTTAGTCAGGCCTCAGGAGCAATGCACGGAACACTATTAAAAAAAATCAGTGGCGCTACAACCTCTTTAGGTCTTGGCCTCAGATTTTTGAATCTGTTTCATGATCATTTTTAAATTTAACCCAGATCACCAAGTAGGTGATCAGCCTCCAGTGCCTGACACACGCCGTCGACTTTTTGGGTCTAACACATGTCGGTTTCCTCACGATGTTTTCCTTCACCGTTCGAGCAAATGTTAAATGCGCACATAGAAAGAAAGTCTTGTTGCACAGCTGGGGATCGAACCTACGACCTCAGGTATGAGACTCGCACGCTGAAACCACTAGGCCAACACTGCTCTGGAACACAATTTATCGTTAGGATATTTCTCATACCAATCGCCAACTAATTGGATGGAATTAGTTCAAATCTTTGTTCAATGTGCTTCGGCCATATACGCTTAACTTTTGTTCTTCAATCTAAGAATTGTTTCCAAATTGGCAGCGGTGCTTTTTGTGTTGCTCGTTGGGTTTCACTTTACTATGTGATTTAAATGCGATGAAAAAGCAACTTGGCTCTTGTAAGTCCTGCACTAATCAAAAGCCTAATGCCTATTTATTTGCCTTACTTTAAAATTCAAATAGGTTACCGTCTGCCACATACGCCGCACGTATGGACTGAAGAGAGAATTTTATTGTTGAAATGAAAATTACACGTGCATGTGAGAGTATACTATTAAAATAAAAAAATAAAAATAAAATATGTTTATTATGGAACATAAGATACATGTATCACTTATTCCACGTCATTAAATTTGAAGGCATCCCTACTCATCGGCAAAGAAGACAGAGGGTGTAGGCCGAGAGAAAAAGCCGGCGTAAAAAACTCTCGGTAATCTTTTAAAACATATTATATAATGTGTACCTGTCTCTCGCCGTAGTTCTTCAACAAATTTGATATTCTCATAAAAAAATAAATTGCAAGTCAATGCTAAATGAATACAATCTTGCTTTATTATTATGGTATTTACAACGATAAAAAGTTTGTATATAGATTAAATAACATAATATAGGGAAGTAAAATAGTCCTAGAATGATTATCATCATTTGGCATTTAATTTAATTGTATGCCATTCTGTTTATAAGTTCGCTATTGCAATATGTACGAGTATGTATGAAATAACTGCCCGCTGGTATCTATCATAATGTAAGCTAAAGCGGGTTGATATCGAAAGCTTCTGCTAAACTTTAGAGCTGTGTTTGACGGTTTGATATACGGGTCCCATTGTGATTACAGGAGTGAGATAGGGGATCGGTTTCCATATCTTACCTTTGATGATTCAATAGTAGAAGATAATGCGTACATGTTATATTCGTATCGTAGAGTGTCAAGGAAGGCATTGCTCCTTTTTTTTAGTTAAATATATTCAGTCCACTTTCATATACCACTGTAGTTTTTATTAGACTATGAATTTTTTTTTGTTTGTAGTAAAATATGTAAGAAAAATGCTTTTCTAAGCTGCATCTTGGAAAATACTTTTGTAGAAACAAACTGAAAATTCTTTAAAAATTTATTCAAAAACAAGTAAAAATAAGTTTTCATAACTGATATAGGTAACAAATATCTCTCATGTAGGTAAATAGTTGTACCTTACTTTATTTACTCCGCTAAGTCTGCCAACTAGAAATCACTGTCTTATCTTTGAAGATAGAGCTCAGATGAAACACGTTATTCTCTTGAAAATAGTTTATATTTTTGTTACAAGAACTCAATTGCCGTTGTAGTAAATTTTTCGGTCAAGAATATTCTTTCAATAGAAAATTAGTTACTTGAATTGAAATTGTTTCTCAAAAATCTTCGCATTGAAGACAATGACGTGATTTGAAAAAGGGGATGGAAGTTAAAACAATTGATTCGTTAGCGCAATGTTGATTTTACGCGGCGACGAGCTGTTCAGAATAATAAGTACGTTTTTATCAACGATTATCAATTACTTCTAAACCACAGCTAATGCTGACAATTTTAATCAAAAACAGGTATTCAAATGAATACCACAAATTAAAATATTATGAATGAAGTTTATACTTACAAAAAACGTCCAAAGATACACCCTTGAACTTTTACGTTTAAGTCAGTATTTAGGATAAGATGACAATTTAACAATTTAAATGCAACGATACATGAAATTAATTATAAAACAACAATGTTTCGAATCCTATATCGTCATCACCAATCATGTACATACCGTAATCCATGTCCTAAATATGTATATTTTCTGTAGCTGCGTACACAGCTCAAAGCTCGTCATGCTCTCTAAAATGTCAATGCTTGTGGTGGCATCCATGCGACGGGTTGTCCTTTTCCCCGCTCTCTGCCATGCGTCGTGTTTGTGAACGGGTGCTACTTAGTCACTAGTCGTACTTGAACTTGATCGACTATATGCTTCTATTTTGTCCGCTGATGCTAAGCAGTTGTTACTTTATTATTATAACATTTTGTTTCAATGTCAAGTGAAGCATGGTGTATGCAATTACAATATCCTTGTAAACTAAAAACTTGGCGATTAAAAAGCAATTATTTTTCACCTGAGTTTCTTGCCAGTTCTTCTAGCCGGCTCTATGCCCTTAATTTTGGAACTGGTAGTAAATGTGTTTTTTTTATATTGACTATATAGTGCACATAGTTGCATATTATGCTGCGAATAATAAATAAAAGTCAGTTATTGACTTTTTATTGCTAACCAACCTTATAGATGTTACGGTGTGAGCATTCTCTTTGGTTCGTAGGCATAACTTGTAAATGTTCGGCCATCTTGATAAGTCTAGACTAGAGTTAGACAATGCAATAATTTATAATAAACCAGGCGTGGCCTCGACACTCCTTTGGACACGCCCAATCACCCGCCTACGAAATCAGTCAGTTCACTTCTGATAACTGCTACGACGCTACGTTTCTCGGCTACGAAATTATTTTGACTTACAATGGTTCATAAATATTAAAAAACGTCAGACATTTTGATGATTATTCATCGAGACTCAAAAGATTTTGTTTGTGATTGATTTTTAACTGATTAATTTATATTTATTAAATTGTTTTCGTCGTTGTTTACATTGTTGTTTACAAACAATTGCGTACGGTCAGTGACTTGGTGCGACCTTGAGACTCGTGTAAATAGTGTAGTGATTAGTGACTTTCTTTGATAAGAAACATAAATCTCATTACTAGTATTGAATTAAACATTATAACACACCTATCTTTGAATAGAAAACTTAGACACAAGGTAATCTTTGTTAATGATATAATAATTATTGCCACGTGACTTTTTTGCAAAATATTGGTGGAATTGTTTTAAAATATTCTCAAATGAAATAAAAATTCAAATTTCAACCCATTGAGCAAATTTCGGAACCCTTCAAAATGCAGTAGTAAACGACAGTAAAGTAATAACTACAGACTCTTCAATGGTATTTATGCAAATAAAACTAGAAGATAATCGTTAATTCATAACTTTAAATAATTTAAAACAAACATTAAGTAAGGTGTACTGCTTTTAAAAGAGGGAATCAAATCAATCAAATTGGATTCTAGAGGTTCCAGTTACCCCCATCGGGGGGAGACAAAGAAAGGACCAAAAACACTACTCGTCCACCCGTTTGAGCAGAAACAGACCAGTAAAAAATACCTGCTAGCGACACCTACGGACTTAAAACGAAAACCTCTCTTGGAGCTGCCAAAAGATTCGAAGAAACCAAAGCTCTACCAAGAAACAGACGATGATGTAATTGAAATGAAAACATCAGAAACTCAAAGTGAGGAAAGTGTACCAAAGTGTCAGCCGTGTCACCACTGCTGTTGTAAAAGTGAAGTGGCTGAGGTAAAGTGCAAGTGTGAGACTGTAAAGGTGATCTTCGCGCCAGCGATGATGCCTTCGCTGTACAACCCGATGCCAGGAATGCCGTATATTCTAAAACAGCCCGTCAAAATTTGTGATAAGGTATGTAAAGTGTTTATCTGTATTTTAACTAACCGAGTTACACATATTTCTCATAATGAGAATAATTGGGGCAAATACCAAATTTGATAACAAAAATTGACATCCAGTGAAAGTAATTATTAATTAAGCGTCATATGACAGGGTCTTCGTTATCACAACACATTAAAAGAGCCATACTGCGAGTACAAAATGTTAATGCCCCGTTGGCAAATTTTGAAACGGCATTGCGATGTGCGGTATCGTGAATTAGATTAGCTCTACAGTAAGCTTAAAAGTGGTCATCCTGGCCATAACCAGCATGACTACGTGATTAGCGTAATTCAAAGCCAAAGTTATTCAATGTAAATTAAATCTGCTTTTACTAACACTTTTAATTTGTGGCTAAAGTGTAATTTCTATTACTCGTTTTATTTTTTAAACTCGTGTTTGTTGAGGTATCACATGTTTCCTTGTTTAAATTTTATTTAATTTTTTTAAACTTAGCGAAAGTCAAATGTGTTTTATAATTGATTAAATTAAGTTATACCTAAAACTTTGGGTTTATTATTTTTACTAAAAATAATGACCAAATTTCTATATGTTTTCACTTATGAATATTAAGTAAACTATAGAAACAGGCCTACTATTTCTATAGTTAAAGGTATTTTAACACGTCAATCTCCTCGAAAGCCTATTCTTATCCGACTTTGAGCTGCAACCACTTATCCGCACATCCGGATCTAACCCGCCAATAAATTCTTCAAGTGTCTTACAGTCTTAGGCTTTTCTTTAGTTTAATATCTCGATTGTTTTGTGTGATTAAAAACACATTAAGCCACATTTTAATTTTAAAAATCTTGTATAACTAGTCTGGCCACAAATACTGTTACATAAAAACTTTTCTTTTTTCAACTTTTTTATTATTTTGAATTTGGAACACGTATATTATCTTAAAAACTTCTTTCGATTTTGCACCATTTCACATATTTTATCGTGTTCATTATCAAATTACAACATAGAATGGGGAGTTAAAGAAAATAGGATTGCAGTGATCGCCTTGCACGAAGTGGGTATGGAACCGACGCGTCGTTTATATTCCGCATATATATACTTCAAAAGCTTGGTATCAGCCGTATGTTCGTATATCGTACTATCAACAGATACAATAACACCTCTTAAAGACCAGAAAAGATAGGAGCGGCCGCGTGCTGTTAGAACTACAAATGCTGTTAGTGCTATTAAAGCCAGAATTCGTTGAAACCCCATTAGGAAGCAAACAATCTTATCGCGAGAATTGAAGATTCCAGCTAGGACTCTGTCGCGTATTATAAAACAAGACCTAAAGCTCGGCGCTTATCGTTGATTACAGAACATACCCTAAACCAATCTCTACAATTATCGATCAAAACGCCTTTGTCGCGATACGCAGGTGAAAAGCACAGAAATATACTCTTTACCGATGAAATAATTTTCACGATTTAAGAACACCACAATAAGCTAAATGATAATGTGGTCATCATCCTGCGTCAGTGATGGTTTGGTGGGGCGTGTCTTATCAAGGATAGAGGATTGTAATAAAAGTAATAACAATTTGTTTATTATGTTAAATGCAAATTAACAATAACACTGTTAAAAATATATTTACTTAAATAATATTATTTATAACATTGTAATTGTATTTTTTACAACAGCAATGCTAAATTAAGAAACGTTATTTTTAACTAATATAACAAAAATGTATCCTTAATAAAATTTAATCCGTTACAAGAAAAATTAACATTTAATCCCACTTCTATCAAGGAGTTAAAAACTACATTTTTGTGAAAAAGTGTATCAAGATACAGTCTTGGAACATGTTGTGAAACGTCTTAGCAATACACTTTTTAAAAATATACCGTGGACGTTCCAGCAGGATTCTGCACCTGGTCACAAGGCACAAACTACCCAAGCCTGGCTTGAAACCATCGTTCCGGACTTTATAAGAGCTGAAGACTTGCCCTCATCTATCTCAAACGTCAACCCTAGACTTGAAGTCTAAAACATCATATTATGGCAGTTTTAGAGGACGAAGCTTGCTCTAAACGACACGGCGACATTGAGTCTTTGGAGCAAGCAGTGGCGAAATTTCCCTTGGAAATAGTGCATAGATCCATAGATTCGTGGCCGAACAGATTAAAGGCCTGTATAAAAGCCGAAGGTAGCCATTTCGAATAGAGTATTGTTTTATTTTTTGCTGAGACTTTAATAAATATCTAGGTATAAATTCTAAGATTATTACATTACTTTATTAAAAAATGCATTTTCATTTGTAACAGAACATATGGCTGGACTAGGTATAATATAATAAAAACAACTATAAACCCAGACTCAGCTCATTGATAAAATCTACTTTGTGAGTTGTAGAAATATATTTTAATTTGATTAAAAAAGGAACAATTACAAAAATGCCTCAATGATATTTTATATAAACAACATACTTGTGTAAAACAGAAGAATTATTAAATCCAAAACCTTAATGTTATAAAATAATATTTATTTAAAATCAGAAATCGAAATTGGGTTTCGATTATATATCATTTATTCAATAGACTTATAGTTGAAATTGAAAGATTTCTACACTATTATGTCTTTTTTTTTATCCAGGGGCTTTTAGAACATTTATACATTCCTAATTTTATAAATAGAAACGTTAAGATTCATTAATTTAGCAATTGCAAAACGTTAGATCCTGTCCTGATCCTGAAGTACACGTTCTCGAAGCAGCTACAGCTACGAGCCGCGCACAATTCGCTGTAGCATAAAAACTCTATGAATAAAATAACAATTGTCTTATATTTATCTGCCGTAAAATGAATGCTAGTTGTGTTACACACACGTTTCTTTGCACAAGTTTATTCATTTACTTTTTAAGAAAGGTCTTTATGGAAATTAGTTGATTTTAGCAAATCAAACTAAAAAAGATAAAAGAGTGTGTAAATTAAAATTCGTACTTATTGTTAACAATGTACGTAACTCTAGTGCCGTATAGACACGGCCTGAATCCCGTGGAAATAAAATAAAGATAGGAACCGCAAACAACGATCTACCTCTCGGGTTAAGTATCGATTAAGAATTGATACATTAGAGATCTCTGGTTATATTATTATAGTATTTTCATATTTACGACTTATTTGATTCAAAATGTCTTAAAAAATTCGCAAATCTTGTGTTAAATAAGATTTGTTGGACATTTCGGAACGTAAAGAGTGTAACATATTCATCGCACGAAGTAACGCCGCATAAAGGGTACACCTACACCTTTGTGTAGAGGGTGTTTCACAAACACAGTCAGTATATTCACTAAACTATGAAAACAGCATTTTGGACAATTCCATACACTTATTGGACACACACGAAATAAACGTTGTTTGTCTCCAAGTGTGCTGTAAAGAGTTCTTTCAGAAGGTCTGCGAAATAGTCAAGTTTTAATACCATATTCTTTTTATGCCAATTAAATGTTATTATTATATGTAAACGTTTTTATTTAGGAGCTATATATATTGCTTGAAATTCAATGCAAAACTTCAAATAATCAATTTTTTTTTAGTAGAATAGAATTAGTCTTATTGTGGGTAAATACAGAAACAACATAATTTTATATACGTCAAATAATACTTAATAAAACAACATCCCGTACTCATAAAGTAAAGCGAAGCCGCTATAATAAAGTGAGTTTTGACTTTTATAGCCTCTACGTGAGGAAGTGCGGCGAGTGGGTTTGATTCTCGATATACACATTTATTTTAACTTCTAAGCTACTTAAGTTTAACGTTCTCTTGGTTCAGTGGATTTTGTTTTATAGTTTTTATTAAGTTGTTGGTTCTTTTTACTCGTTCCTTTGTTATATAAGATTGTAATTTACCAATGTGTTATGCAGCTAATGGAAATAATCTAGTGTCATTAACTGCGTATGATTCTTTGTATATCAACTACAATATCAATTACGCCTCCAATAAACGTTTACATTATTTAAAATAATACAAAACCTTTCGGATCAGAAACATAACAATTCATTTTCAAATTTCATCTCTAAAAATTCGATTGAAATCGCTTTAAGGGCCACTGACTATCGCATTTCTAACATTAGAATAGACAACGAGACGTGGTTTGGTACAAAGAGTGACCACAAATACCCTTTCTATAAAAATAACAGAGTTATCGCGTCCGGCAGAGGGATTAGACCTCACATCAAAACTAACATTATCTTAGCGGAGCTGCGGCCTGAGATACCGCTACTGGATGGACGGAACGACAAGTGTATTCTATCATCAAACCATATAATATATAATATAGAGAACATTGATGTCGATCAAATTACGAAGGTAATATAATAACGTTTTTACTATGTATCAGGAGGCTCATCTCATGTTAAGTGATACCGCGACTCACATAGCCAGAAGGCTCACAAGTGCGTTGTCGGCTTTTTAGGAAATGATACGCTCTTTTGTTGAAGTACCTTAAGTCGAATTGGTCCGGAAATACTTCAGTGTGCAGCTGGTTCCATATAGGGCTCAGTTGTAGAACGACGGACGTCGAGGTGATACGGATGGTATTTTGTATTTTGCCTTGACGTCCGATGAATCGACCGTGTAATTTTAACCAATTGGAAATACGTATTTAAAGAAGGATGTTGTTGTGTTATATCTAAAGTGAGTTGTTAAAGTGAATTGAACCGAATTTTCGCCTCGCCTGTACCGGTCTGTC
Organism: Pieris napi; assembly: GCF_905475465.1. Lineage (NCBI taxonomy): Eukaryota > Metazoa > Arthropoda > Insecta > Lepidoptera > Pieridae > Pieris > Pieris napi. The sequence goes on from NC_062256.1 coordinate 189,857, forward strand.
CTTACTTGACCGCTATAAGCACTCGTGCCATCTTATTTCACTTTGCTCACTCCACTTACACGTATAGGGAATATAAGTTTTTCCATTTTCATCTAAGAATGTTTACTTATGAGTTACCTGTTAAAACACGAATACTTTTACTAACTTTTTATTAAGTTTTGAGATATATTTTTTATATCAGACAAAAATTGACTGACAATTATCTTTAGTTAAAATATTTTTCTAACTTAATTTGCCCATGTATTTCGCGTAATGCACACGACCTATTAAAAACATGTCCCAGGCATTCTCTTTAAGCGATAATAAAGCTTATAACTCGATAATAGAAACTCATAACGCAACTTTTCAAAGTCGGTTCATCCCTTATAGCTATAAAAATTTTCCTTATAATTAGACTTTCCTTAAACTTTTTTCTTGTAACGCTTCATTTCACGTTCAAGTCACACGATGTAGCGGTTGAAAATGTAAATGAAAACACTATGTAAAGGTAAACAATACTTTTCCTAAACATTTCAACATTACTTTTTAATTTTTTTAACCTAGAGGGCGAGCCCTTTCAAACAACGCTCATCTTGAAGCATGCTGGAGTTACCCCTTCGTTGTTGACATCCTGTGACCAAACAGCAAAGGAGTGGAACTCCTTGCCCCCTTTCCTGTTCATTCAAGCGGTTGAACAGTCATCTCCTGGACAGACGTACTCTCCATTAGGCCACATCTCACTTAAAATCAGGTGTGATTGTGGCCAACTACTGTAAAAAAAATCAGTGGCGCTACAACCTTGTTTTCAGATTTCTGAATCTGTTTCACGATCATTTTTAAATCTAATAGGCAAGTAGGTGATCAGACTCCAGTGCCTGACACACGCCGAGTTCTTGGGTCTAAGTCATGTCGGTTTCCTCACAATGTCACCTCACCGTTCTAGCAAATGTTAAATGCGCACATAGAAAGAAAGTCCATTGGTGCAAAGCCTGGGATCGAACCTACGACCTCAGGTATGAGAGTCGCAAGCTGAAGCCACTAGGCTAACTACTGTATAGTCATGTATAAAAAAATATGTCTGCAAACATCACCCTAGAGATTTTTCTCTACATAGAACGGCAGAAATCTACAACATTTTACACTGTGAGCTGATATGTCCAATAAAGAAAATTACGTTCTAAATTCTTGAGTAAGGGTTCACTTATCGGCTTATTCTTGATTATATTACAGACTATAAAGTTATCATTAAGTCATAAAAGACAATAATAACATATTAATAAATCGCGGATTTGTGTAAGATGGGCCACAGTCGAGACAAACTCTTGTCAAGTGTCCGCTGCTAATAAGCATACAAATGGGGCTCTTCGCGCTAATCACTGTTTTATCAAGCGATAGACAGAGATGGAGCACGCAAGAGAGGGACAGACAATTGATAAGCAAATATTCAAATTATTATAGGTGCTATTTATTATTCGATTTATTATTTAGTACGTGAGAAGGACAGACCAGTTTACTTCTGGAATTGCATATAATAACCAATAATCAAGAAATGTTTCTCCTCTTGTATTTATTTAAGAACCAAGCTATCCAAAATATGACGTCATAATAGTAGAAAAAATATGTTAAGCGGAAATGAAAGAATATATTAGAACAGCTGTGTCTCTTAATATTCAAAAGTGATATATTGCGAGGGGACGACGAGACGGGTAAGGGGCGGTTAGGTAGGCTGAATATTGGATGGGTTACGATTGTACGGGTACGGTACTCACCAATTAGCCATTTTCCGTTGCGCGTCTGTCTCAATTCTTAGTTGGCAGTTGGATGAGTAGTCTTCTATATTTTTGACCTTAAAACAATGTACCATTTTGCAAAAGCCTAGAATATACCTAGTAGTTAGTGGTTCAATTGTTGTTGCACAAAAATCACCAATTTCGCCAAAAATTTCAAAACGTACCTACATACTAAGTCGTAGTTTATATAGAAATTTACAAAATTTACATTGCTATTGGAGTATCTTTAATTATAAATAATAATTTCTTACAAAATTACACTCGGTTATTATTATCACTATGTTTATTTCAATTCCTATCATAGTTGTATGTTTAATAATACGAAGGTATTACAAATAATTGTATTATATTTCATAGGGTCTTTAAACTTTTTAGTTCTCGTTCTACGCCTAATAAAGAGCATAGATATAAACAAAAACAGTTTTAATTAATAAGTAAGTTAATAATATTTCTACTTCCTCAAGGGTCAAAGTAGTATGTAGGCCGCAACAAACATTCACGTGCAATTCCACGGGCGTGAGCCAGTGCGTCGCCTACTCATTGAATTGTGTCGTACCAGTCATGCTACACTGGTTTCTATTTCACGACTCAAATGTTTTTGATGTTGTTTTAATATGGATAAGACGAGTTTCTTTTATTTATCTCATGTTTTTACATAATATGTTTGTATACTACCCCTGTCCAATTTAAAATTGATTTAGGCCAACTAAATGAAACAATGTTTGCTAGTTTATTGTTAGGAGATATATATAGTTATATATATTCAATCAATAAATGATCACTGACTATTTAAGGTAAGTACATATAACATTTTAACTATGGTTCAGCTGATCGCTATATTTCTGCATTATGTCAGTAATGACAGTTATGTCACATCCACATTTGTCTGTCCGTAGGCCCCATAAGATGGCTCCATCTTGCAGCGCCGCCTCCGATGCAAATTGTGAACTTAAATAAACGAGAATGGGAAAAAGAAATTACGATTTCATTGTATTCTTTGTGAATTTTATTGATGCTATAAAACATTTACCCGACTTCAGTGAAGCGGACTTTCCTTTTGAGGGAAAGAGGAGGCTCAGTTTGACGAGTTTATGTGTTCTGTATTAACCGAGGAATTGCGACTTTTAATAAACTAATTCATTATATTTAGCCCATTATATGTAATAGGCGTTAGAGATCGTAATGGCCGCTTTGACCACAAATATCTCCTCTCTGGTTAAGAATTCCAAATTAATTTTTTACAGCTATTTACTCGTGCATTTGTTTTTCGAAAACCATAGTTTATTTAATTTTCCTGTTTAAATTAATTTTCTTTACGTCACTCTTTTTATAAAATGGAAAACAGGAAATATCGCGTCATTTACGCGTTCGATCGTGGAACCAGTGCTGTAGAAACGCTCGAAGGATTAATGATGTATATGGTGGTGGTGTCGCAAAAGAAAACAGAGTTTGTTTTTGGTTCCAACGTTTTCGTTCTGGAAATTCTGACCTGCAGAACTTTGCAGAACAAATTAGAGGAGCTTCAATTGGAATGTCTAAGACATCCACCGTACTCCCCGGACCTTGCTTCAACACATTACCCTTTTTTTCTAAATTTGGATAACTCTTGCAAGGTAAAAAATTCACCTCTGATGGGGCAGTCGAAACCACCGCCTTAATTTATTGAATCCCGTCCGAATTGTGTTTTAGTAAAGGGATCAAAGAACTACCTATAAGATGGCAAAAGTTCGTAGATAACAACGTACTTTGATTAATTAAATATATTCTATTTCAAATAAATCTACTTTTTGTTCCTCCCATACAAAATTTTCATATTTAAGGACCTTATATTTAACCTGTATAATACTAAAACATAAAAACCGTATAATATTAATGTAGTTTAAATTAACATAGAGCTGCAAAATAAAGGTTGTAAAATTATTCATTGTTAAAGTATAATCCTGAACAGACAGACGTCCACTAAGGAAAGACGAAATTGCGTGAATAAATAAAATCATATTAAAATTTAGATTATTACTCGCTGTAATGTGTTATAACTATATTTTTTTGCAGTAATTTTGTTGGCTTTTAATAAATAACCAACTAGACTATACATACTTGGCATTCAGAAAATGTAATTCTAAAAATCTCTGGTGCCAGAAATAGCAATATGAAAAACCTACTGCAAATATTGGCAGAGAGAAAAATGACATAAAAAAGCACATCCTGCCGCCATCTGGTGTCAAACGACGTAAAAATTATTCAGGGGTCTGGGAAATGCCAATTAGATCGTCTGTGGTCCACAAATAACGTGCCATCATTTAAATTACCAATATATTATACTTATAAAGTTAACGTTATATTGTAGATAATATTTTCTTGATGGAAATCATGAAATTTAATATAGCGATTTATTAAGGAGCTGAAATTTCTATTTTGCTAGTAGGTACCTAAAATTCAAATACAGTCTCTTTAACTACTTCAATAATAAAACCGAGATATATATTGTTATGAAATAACGAACGATTCAATAAAGAATATGATTAAGTAGATTATTATCTTCCTTTTTCCTAACTAACCGTTCGACTGCTTAAGGCAAGCAAAATATTTTGCACAATAATTGATAGTGGTAATGGTAACTCCGTAAAGAGTTAATTTAAATTGCAAAAATGAACCCTTAATTGAGAAATGAAGCTGAAATCACCGACATACCTTTTCTACTTAATTGACATTCCTTTGTGTTAGGGGACACATTTTTACTCATTACAACAAGGAGGCTTATTCCCATAACAGGAGGTACATCTGCCACGAAAAGGTAGTTACAAAAATGTTAAGTTTAACGATCGTTCTATAAAAATGTGACGTAATGTGTTTCATGATTCAAATATCAATAACGTAAGCAATTCTTGTTCACCCATTTCTATAAATTTTCATATAAGTAATATAAGTATCAGTAAACTAAGAAATGTTCGACATGAATTCATTATTTATTTCTTTGCAGATTGACAAGTTAGTGTAATACGGACAATTATAGCTATTTCATAGAAAGTTTATAAGAACTTACTGTTACTGACCTACCTTATCACTTACCCCAGCTTCAAGCATGTTTAAGAATTTTTTTGTTCGGTTGGATTACTAATTGTATTTTATAGACCTCCAAGGGAACTCCAAAAACCTTAGCAATATATAAAATCGATTACAATCTGTCCGAGTGTTAATTGAAATATCGGGGAGGTCGGGGATAAAAGGATATAAATCAACGGTCAGCGGTCCAGCCGACCCCTACCCCCTCATTGTCAGCATATTTTTCTTTTAAGCCTCGTGTTTTGTGTTTTTTTGCTTTCAATAAATACATCAATTATAGAAATGGGGCACAATGGGGTATCTTAGTGTGTCCGACTCACTGATTATTTTAACTCTTTGCAGCGTCTCGTGTTATAATAGATCTTTACTCGACCCTGATGAAAGAGTAATGCTGTTTTCATAAAAGTTAAAAGGGGCTATTTGAGCCCCTCGTCCCGAGGCTTTGTTTGCTTTTAATTTAAAACTCATTAATAATTCATCCATCTTATACTTGGAACATTCTTTGTGTCTTTGAAATATTTTTTTTTAATTATCCATAGTACCTTTGGGTTCAAAGTATTTCCTTCAACGGTAGGTACATAAGACACGAAAACCAGAATGTTATCCCTTGGTGTAGGCGAAATATGTTTTTCATGTTTTTTGTGTTTTAACACGACAAATATAATGAGTACTGAAGAGCCACAGGTCATAAGAGTTGTAACTTATTTATCCTGAAATGTGTTTTAGATCAACAGCCTATGGCCTGTTATCGGTCCTTTCGTGGGTATAAAAATGTGTAGCGGCCTATGCTTAGAATAGGATTACAACCGCAACGAGAAGAGAAACGTTCTGAGTGCGGTGTTTGTGCTCACTAATTGGAACACGTCGCCTGCGGATACACTAGGGCTGTGCAACCGGACACTGACTTATCGATAAAATTATAATAATAAATAATTATTAGGTCATTTGTACCAAAAGGAACATTGATTATTATTACTGAAACGTATGTTGTGCCAAAGTTTTAATAGTATAGTCAAAAACGTGTTGTTTTTACATTAACCTATTAGATTAACTAAACTAAACCATTTGCTAAAATTATGAGCGTAGACCGAAAGTGAAAAGTTTGGGCTACACATAATTAAATCCATATCTAAAGTGATGATAATTGATAGATCAGGAATACTCATGTGCACTCAGATAAGCAGTCAAGGAGGAAGCGCGTGGCGCCTTTAACTGGACCTTTAGAAATGAAGAGTGCGATTGAAGAACAATAAGAAATGCAAATGTAAGAGCACTGTTGGCCTATTGTCTTCAATATGCACCTCTCAACCCTGAGGTCATGCTTTAGAATTACGTCTATGACCGTTGAACTTTTCTTCCAATGTGCGCATTTAACATGTCGTACTGTGAAGGAAAACATAGCGAGGACACTGGTATGCGTTAGACACAGATGGCTTATCATTAAAAAAAAACCCTCAAAACTCTGAGTCAACACTTGGACCTGGTCGTACCGCAATTGTTTTTTGAATAAGTACCGATAACTTCTAATCAGCGACACAACACTATTCGTCTTGTTTAAATATTAATTCATACGACAAAAGGGGTCGACTGTTGCCTTTGCACGCTTCAGGGGCTTTGGGGGGGTGGAGAGGGGGGACGGGATCAGGTGGTTTCACGGCTTTTGTGTTGTCGATATTCAGGTGGTTTTTTGGTATCTCTTGACAAAAATTCGTGGAGTATAAGCCTATTTTGGGAAAAATCGTTTATTCCCTATGTGGCCACAAAACAGTTACAATGACATATTGAACGAGAACCATAAATATAAAGGTAACAGGCGTTTTAATTTTCTGTAATGCTTGAGTCTCAGATAAAAGGGATATTTTCTTAGTGCAAATCAATTAAAGTCCTCCTATTGAAATAGATTAAACTACAATTACTTTAAATGTTACAAGAGCACAGGATAGCTCCCATAAGCAAAACAGTTCCATACTTAATATTTGACTTGTACTCTGATCTTACTTAAACTACTAAAGTTACTGTGTGTAGAAGTCATCGTCAGCAAGATCAAGCGAATTAGGGGTACAATATTATAAGTTACAATTCATGGACGTCTATACACTAATATAATAAACACATATTAATAGATAAACTTGATGTAGGTGAAATGTAAAATTAGAAGCATTAATATGTATTTCTTTACTGACAAGTCATAAGTGTACAATGTGTTACCTATATGATTAAATGATTTTTGAATTTTGAAATTTTTGAATTGGTTAACAGTTTTGTTAAAGGAGCAAGAGCCATGATCGCCAAACAGGAAGAAACTGACCTTCAGCGCCTTTACATCGGGCATAAGTCGATTATTGTGACAATTGTTCATCATGCAGGCTGTTAATCGTGTAAGAAAAATATTACAATCAAACTTGACTTAAAGTCATATGTGAATAGGGCAAAAGTGATGTTAAACGCAGTCTCTAACGTAAATTCGTTAAATCTGTATATATGTATATAAATATAATTTCAAATATTTTGTAATTTCAAAGTAATTTAACCGTTTCAGGATAACATTAAGCTAAATAAAACTCGTCGTGTCAGAACACTCGCGACGGAAGAGCGCCTCAACTGTTCATCAGTTGGACTTAACAGTTTTAGTATTTGACAATATGCTATCGCCATTGTAGAAACAAATTCAATTCATTATTTAACATATCATAGACATCTTGCAGGTTGTACATTTTGAATGTGTCAAAGTCAATTTGTCAGTAGTGCGTTGAATCAATCGTTGACTTCTGTTGCTCTCTTATCGGCGCTGGCGCCAAAAGTGCGCACTGGCTGGCTCATATAAGTTTCCAATCTGCGACATATATGTAACCTAATTGTATAAATATTTGTAGTCCTTTGTCTAATAATTAGGGTAAAATATCTGGAGTGAAGTTCGGTAGCGGTTGCTGGAGTGATGTTCACATAAAATAAAAACTTTGTCCGAAGCTAAGTGTCAATTGACTGAAGTTTAGAATAAGAGCTTATAACTAACAAAAATAGGGGTGGGGTTTGGACGCTGAACTAAAAAAATCTGGCACTTGAGATTTACCAGTGCATAAAACTATATGACACATAATAATATAACTAACGCTATAAGGCTTTTTAAGGAACTATCAAGAAGGTTAGTCGACATCACAGGAGACCGAAGAGCTGGCAGCTACCTCGGACAAAGAATTAGTCTAGCTATTCAAAGGGGAGTAGTATGGATTCCCGGACACTGCCTCACCCACTGCTTCGGTAAAAAAAGCTGTTTCGGAGGCAGCGCCCGCCTAAAAAAAAAAAAAAAAAAAAAAGTTTGTACTCTAACCCCACTAAACAGGACGTGCGGAGTCGAATGCACTCACTCCTGAACTGATAGCTCTAACCGTTCCAGAGATAGCTTTCCCAAAACCTTGCTAATTACTTACTAATCACCACCTTATCAGTTACTATTTCCTGCACGAAATCCCCACTCATTATCTAATTACTTAATGACTCAGTACGAATGCATCGTTATCTACTTTCCTACATTCACTAACCCGATCTATGGCTCTAAAAGAAAAATAGAATAATATAATATAATAAACTATATCTAACCTAACCTAACCTACGGGTCTAAGCAAACAACAATAAATATACCTACATTAACACCATTATCTATAATAAAATTAGATGTAAGGGTTACATATTTAAATAAAACATTTTTATTCCAGGTATTATTCTTTTATTTATATGTCCATTATATTTCTATACAAATTTACTAGCACCGTATCATTGTTCTCTGAGTCACACGTAAAATTTCTAAGGAAGTCTTCTAATCTCATCCCCCTGAACTTGTAATATATGTATACCAAACAGTACTCTCCGCACACCGCCGATAGGTAATCCTAAACCGTAAGGTTATTGTATCTCCACATGCAACAATTCCTCCTTAAAAATCCTTCTATTGCTTCAATAGGTTTACGTCCAAACGAATCAAAGTATTCCCCAACTCTTTCGACGTTTATATGAATAGCCACCCAATGAGACCCCGGCTGTGAATCAGGGTCAAGATTGCATATGATAAGTGCTGGCACCTGAGCATACATCGGCAATCGATTTGAAGGATATACGTTGCTCTGGAGGCTGGGATGTATTCTACGAAGACTCATTTGCACTTCTAGTGTGTTCATACTTTAATACGCGTTTACTCCCCTACTCTTTCACTCTTTTACTGACTACATTTATTACTATCAATTCATATTTATACCAATGTACTTAAACACACATAATATGTTCTCAACATAAGTAATGAGTCTCTTTGTAAAAAAAGTAATGAAGGTAAATAAAAACCATGTCATATTCGATTACATTATATTTTATTATTCTTAATATCATAATAATTACATAAGTGATTGCTTAACTACTATAATCCACACATACATTTCTGTTCTTATCTATTTCTATAATATTTGAAAACTCTGCGTAAACTACACAGTTAATTGTTTCAGTCAATGCGCTCTCGAATCTTACTTCCATTCTTACACTACCATGGCGTACAAGATTCCAATGCACATTAGAGTTAGCCGACAAGTCAGGTGTTAAATCAAAAGCTAGTAAACAGTATCCATTTGAATATTGTTCCCTCGATATTCCATTACCTTCGTTAAGAAAATGTATACCGGTGCCTGAGTACAGGGTGTGGTATGCGCTAGTAAATACATCGTTTGGAAATGATGGTTGTAACGATTTTGAAGGTATCTGTTGACCATCTATATATAGGCTAAATGAGCAAATACCAAAATTTTCAAAGTTGAAAGGATTTTTAACATAACTACCGTTGAATGCTGTATTATTCACAAAACCTATAATACATCTCTTAGGAACCTGTCCTAAAAATATATTGTCCAGTGTTTTACCCTGCACACCAGCTGGTATGGTCAGGACTTTCACTTCACCTCTTGTAATAGGATATTTAGTCGTAGTAGTGGCAAGAACCTTTTGATGAGCTATTAGTATTGATGGATTAATTTTTGCTCTGCGTATTATTAAAGTTGCATCTGTTATACAGACTTTGTACTTATTATCTGCATTCTGTGACATGAGGTTAAATGTTTCTCTCGATCTAACTAATTTTACAGATAATTCGACCCCGTTCATGAGGAATTTATCTTGATTGAATATATCCCCATGTAAATGCCCAATCATTTCAACATCCTTTCCATCCTTTGAAAGTAGTTGTCTTTTGTAAAAGCCCTTGTTTGCCTCATTAGTTTCATTCATTTTACCAGCTGTATCCTCGTACCACAAACCACATGTCAAATGTGATTGTTTGGCGGATGATGAATAATTTAATAGAGTTTCTATGAAAGCGCGATATGCATAAGTATTATTTGGGGGTGACACAAGTTTTTGGTTTAGGTAAACATCCAATTGGTTAAATAAAGAATGTAACCAATTATTGACTGGTGCCACTACATTAGCTGCATTAACTGCAGAACCGTCTTGATTTTTAATTTGAGCCTTGAGATGGAGTAGTGTATGCGAAAGGTCTATGTAGTCATCTCCTGTACCAGGTACTTGGAATTCGATAGGTCCATCATCACTTAATGAAGAAATTGGTTTGTAATGTATCCAGTGTCCATATTCGATACTTGTTTGTGTGGAAGGAAGAGCAAACAGATCCAATTCAGATTTAACGCACTCACATGAATGATTATGAATAAATGACATTATGATTAGTTTGAAAATATATCCTTGGAAATATTAATATTTTTGTTCCTTGTTTTCTTTGAAGCGCCTTTCACTTTGAGGGGTGAAACTCGAATGAGCTCATTACAATATTTTCGTCTCTTATTAACACCCGATCCAGTCATAAGTTTATCAATTTTGGTATCAACTTTGTGTTTAAGGTTAGAACTAGCCTCTTTCAATCGATTTTTAATGGATTCTTTAATAGGACGACTAGCTACAACATCTGACAAAAGCCCAATACCGCTGTTAAGTGCTTCTTTTCCAATCACCTTAGCACCACTAGTGAGTAAAGGTAGCACACTTCGAAATAACCCCCCAAGAAAACTTCCGATACCATGACCACGTTGATGTAAGGCTCCTTTGTAGATTACATTTATACCAGACCCAGCTTGTTGCGAATAATAATGTTCATAAGGACATATAAAAGTTTCTTGAGGTGTATACATTTTAAAAAGGAAATATAGATTATATTTTTTTAAAATGAAGTTTCACACACGATGTACCGAATTGAAATGGTACCGCATTTCCCGTGGTTGTTCTTATATCTATCTCAATAACATCAAATTCTCTTCTCATTACCGGTAAATAATGTGGTGGTGAAAATATATGCATTTTATTTGAACCATATATGTATTTAGCAGGATCTAAGGGTATAATTCTCAATAGGGGTGTCATGACATCACCAACAATTTGTGGTTCTATAATATCGCAATACACAAATAATTGTGATGGTAACCCCAAATGTAGATTAGCAGGGCGTTTACCGATATTATGATTTACTAAATTGGTATCTGGCTCAAATCCAAGTTGAAAGCTCAAATTAGGTGATAGAGATAGTGAAATTATTGATGGATCCTTTACTGCAACAGAGACAAACTTTGACACGGTGTCCTGACGAAAACTAACTTTCTCTTTCGAATTTAAAGCAATAAGAATATTTTGTATATTATCATAGTTGGTGGCTGGTATATGGTTCTTATACATTAGTGTGGTCTCTTCATTATTGATGGTAGTTTTTTTACTTATGTATATGATATTTTCATGTTCTTGCACGGAGAACATAGTAGAGGGATATTGAAACTCAACTATACCTACCATCCATTCTCCTTCTAATGTAATCGCTTTAGGTAGTTTTGTAGAAAAATTTGATGTCATATTTCCCGGGAAATATTGTGTGGAACTATTGCTGAGTAAAGTTAAATAGAAACTTTCCTTCATTGTAGATTTTTAATATTCGACAGTAAGACCCAAGAATTAAATTTGTTAGGATATCCTTTCCATTTAACTAATACTTCCTTTCTAATACCGCTTTTACGTGATCTGATGATTTTATCAATTTTATATTCGGAAGTGGGGGAAAAAGTTATTTTTTGTAATTCTTTTTCATAAAAAGTTCCTGTTATTGATTCATTTTCTAAGTCGTTTAAAGTGTATACAACCCACGGGGAACGATCTATAATCGAAGTAATGATAAAAATTTCATTACTCCAATTACTTTCATAACCTTTTTGAAAAACATGTTTGTATTTTGTAATTCTTACATAGTCACCAACGTTAAACTTAGGTACTTTGTTTAAACTTGAAATATAAGTCTTTTCATCATAATATAAATTCCGCCAAACTTCCATAATGTTTTCCATTTTAACATCACATGGTCTCATCTTGATACTAGAGTGCACACTGTGATTATAAGAACTAACCAAATCTTGTAAAATATCTATATAGCGATAAGTATTCTTATGTGTAAAATAACGCCACATTTTCATTTTCAATGTTCTCTGAAATCGTTCTACTATACTTGCCTTTATATCTGGATTATTTGTAGTGTAATAATTTATATTTTTACGTTTTAAATAAGTTTGGACATCCTTAGATACAAATTCCGTACCCTTGTCTGATTGAATATGTCTAGGAACAGTTTTAGCTTCATCAAAGATGCTAGTAAAACACGTTTTTATTGTGCATGAATCCTTCTTTTTCATTGCTCTAACATAAGCATACTTACTAAAGGCGTCAATAACACACAAAATATATTTATATCCATCATTATATTCTATGTAAGTTCTTAAATCACTTAAATCAGCTTGCCACAATTCATTAATATTTGATAAAATATATTTATTACGTGGGAATTTTTTTATAACCGGTTTATGTAATGTATATGTTTCTTGAGACTGCAACCATTTTGAAACGTCACTTTTTGAGATTTTTCCATTCATTGCCTTTGTTAACTTATTGACACTGCTGTAACCAGCTGGATGTGAAATATCATAATAGATGCGATGTAACTCTAATACGGGGTCCATTTCTCCCAATCACTTTTGTTTCTCAATTTATTGATGTGTTTAGATTGTGTTGGAGTTGGGGAAACCTCAGTTTGTGATTCTTGAATCAATGTTTTATCTTTACTATTAAGGTCAGATATATATTTGATTCTTTTCAGATTACCAATGTATGTTAGCGGTGTATTTATATCATTTAAAAACTTGGCGAATATTTCCCAACCGATTGGATCAGATCTCTTCGAGGGTCGTAAGATGTCATTCACTAAATCTATAATATTACTCCCTGGTATTTCTTGTCCACTAATGAAAACTGTTCCATTTTTATTCCATTGCAATTGATCTGTTTTATTTACTATTGTATCCATCAATAATTCACCCCTCCTCATATAAGTTTTAGGAATTAATTTTAATATTTCTTTTGGTTGTAACCCATATGCGATGTCTTCACCCGTTGGGAGTTGTTTAACATTTAGCATTTTTTCATTTTCACTAGTAGTTATATTATTGATGTTCCGGTTTTCATTAGTATTATCATTTATTACCTTTTCAGTTATTGTTATTTCTTGAGGTTGACGTTCTTCCATGGAGTAATGTAAGTATCTTTGTAAAATTTGTAGATAAAGCGCCCATTTTTCGCGATCATCCAATTTACTTGATATAATTTTTTCCATTTCTAAATCCAATCTACTTTGCGGTGTTGCTTTATTTTCATTCTGATGTTTAAGTTTATCAATAAAGTCTTGCTCAACAAGAAGCATTTTTTTTGTGTTCATTGTGATTTATTAAAACAACTTACAAGGGTACTTAGAATTGTACCCAAAATTATGGGAAGAAAGGACCCTCCTTTTTGTATTAATATATTTTTCCTGTATTCAAAACTTTTTCCTTTACTGATCAGATTACGTAAGAGATTTTTAATTTTTTTTAATTTTGTTTTTGTATTCTCTTTTAAAGGTACTTTTCCTTGTAAAACATTGTGAATACATTCACATATACAGTTAATTTCTTGATTATTACAAGACTTCAGTAATATCCTACGATGTTTGGGTTTTAATTTATGTAAAGCTGATAACAATTCCTTATGCGTTGTTATTCGTTGATACATGGTTCATTACTGACTTAGAGTGGCTGATTACAAAGATACTTATACCTTTTCATAGGAACATATATTGTACAAAAATTATTAGATTCAAATATTTTAGATTTTATGCGGCGAGCATCATCAGTGTTTTGTTTCAAATCAATCATTAAATAACCATGAGCTTCTTTAGTAGCATCGGTATATGAATCTTCAATAAACTTCGTGTCTTCCGGTGAAACTTGTCTAGCTAGAAATCGTATTTGAGTTTTGTCACGGGGATTTTTAAAATAAATAATATAACTTGAATTAAGTGAAATGTCGCGCTGTCCTCTTCCTTGATGAAATAAGTTTTGGGTTATGTAAAAAACACTCAAATTTCTATGGTGACTACCTTTTGTAAATATATCAACAACTCGACCATCAGATTCCCTCATTAAGTCATCTATTATAATCAAATGTGGATTTTTACCATCAAACATATGCAATTCCGGTAGTCCTTGGTGGTAATTTACTCCAGGTATATTATATAGCGGCTGCATTTCATCATAACACCATGTTATTTCTAAAAAAATCTCATTACATATACTACTTTTATGCTTAATGAAATTTGCAACAAAGTTAGATTTTCCACATCCACTAGGTCCTGCTACGATGGCAGCAAAGGGATGAATAAAATGAATCATTATTTTTTGACTTCTGTCTTCTTCAGGGAAAGGAATAAAACTAAGTTGATATTTTAAAAACAATTTATTTATATGAAATATACAAAAAATGTAAGTGTTATATCACAATATTAATGTACAGTACACGTTTATACATTATACATGTACAAAACAAATTTATTTTACATAAAAATTTACAATTTGTTATATTTACAATACTTAATTACATACTATTGATTTGGTAATGACCTATAGGTAACGTATCGATTTTGTTTGGTAAAATGTACCGCTTTGTGTCATTAAAAGATAAACACACCTTATTTATTTCCTGTGTAAAAATTGTATGTTTTAATGATCTAAACCGATACATTTTACAATGCTGTACGTTTTTATTAAACAAACATGACTTATAATTATCCAACGTTAATTTTTTAGTGACACATTTGTTAACACCCTTCGCCTTAGTAATAATTTTATCATCTACCTGTAATGCATACATTTTTGATCGCAAACCCACAAATTCTGTAAAGATTTTACCACAATTTTCATCTTTGAAATAACCTAATTTTTTCTTATTTACTTGAGGAAAATTAAAAACATTGTTTGGATTATAATCTGATGTATCGAAATGTGTACAAATGTCTGGCTTTATATCATTATAAAAGTTACTAGTAAATATTTGATAAATGAGACTGTCAGTATCTGTATACAGTAGTTTCAGATTTGAAGTAAATTTCTCTTTCATGTAATTATAGTGGAAATCATACATCAGCGTTTTAGATATATCTAATATACAAAATCCGAGATAAATAGGTTTATTATAAATTAATTTCATTTTGTTTAATTGAATTGCAACAAGACTATCAGAAAATATTGAAACACTGTGAAAATGTGGTTGAGCAATTAGATCCCCAGCCCCCAATACTTTGCCCCTATTTTCCCAGTGGGTTAACAGTTTAACGTTAACTCGTTTCTCAATATTTTCCATAGTCTTACCAAAAACTGCGTTGTTCATGAGTTTATAGAAATCTTTCTCAAAATCAGAATTAGCTCGAGTTCTTAATTGTGTATTAAGGTCTATATAGTTCTTTAACCATGGACTCTGCTTAAATTTTAATATTCTATAAACTTTTAATAATTTTAAACCCATTTTCAAACATTGAATTAAATTTCGATAATGAATAATATATTTGGATTTATTTTTTAAGTTTGGAATCAATCTAATTTCCTTAGCGTCCCCAACTGGTATATTTTCTGGACAAAGAGGTAAATCTGAATGTTTATCATGTAAATCCACCGGATACTCCAGATCTACTTCTAAGATAAAACCTATATCTGATGAACAACTAACATTAAAATCTGTATCAGCACTAACCCACTCAAAACCACCTGTAGGTAGATATTGTGACATTGCCCAACCATATAGATTATTGGCATCGAAATACATTAAGAATGACTCTTTATCTTTCGCATTATAGTCAGACATGTAAACATTATTTGCTTTTGCATAGCGAGTGCTACATTGCGAAACACCACCACGAATTCCTGATTTAATAAAAGCAATCATATCTATATCAGAAAGTAATTCAATCTCTGTTTTAGTATGTTTTAACATAGCATCCCAACTTAATCCAGGTGCTGTATAGTAATGAGCCGGGTCTAAATCATACGTTTTAATGCAAACACGCCTAAAATTTTCAAAAATATCTGCTAACAATAAAACATCAGTTTTTAAATAAAGATTTGAATAATCCAACATATTTTTACAATTGAAATGATTCCAAACATCTTTGGCATGGTTGTAATCTTCATTAGAAATAATGGAATCTGTGAGACTACTGTAAAAGTGTGGAAGATCTGGAAGTTGATTGTAGTTTAATGTATCAAAATCTTTAATAAATTCATATGGAAATACACCTTTTTTAGTCAGCCGTTTAAAGTCTTCTGAATTGGAAAAGCATTTTGATAATTCATTAAAATTATTTTTTGTTAAATTTTTTGCTAAAGTATCTAAGCTACTGGGTAAAAATTTTAGGGAATCCACAAAACGTAAAGTTACATTACTGTTATTGATTTTAAGAACCTTTGAAAATGATATGTATTTTTCTTTGTTTTGTGGGAGAACTTCTACCTGACCTTCATCAAAGTTTAAGGCATGTACGATAAAATGTGCATCATAATGGCTTAAATTGTGCAAGAAGACTGGTATAGTGTAAGGTACTCTAAATTTTTCTGAACAAACTTTATGTATGACCCCAACAAATTCCCCAGTAAACCAATCGTGGTAAATCATTGAATTCCCACACAAAATTTTATTACAAATATAACAATGAATAGATTTGCTAACTATATCTTGCTGAATTGGTGATATTTTATTAGCAACTTTTTGGAAACCAATTTTTTTAACAATTGTTGTCAAATTATCTTTCAGGGTTTCCATAAATTTTAAAGCACAGTTTTCACCAGTATATGTTACATATTTAGACAATTTATCATCGTATGAGCATTTAATGTAGTATCCAAAACTATACACATTATGTTTTTGTACATTTATTGTATGTGATTTTGAAGGATCGTTTGAACATGATGCTAAGGGACTTAAAAAAGCCTCAAAATCCGCATATATAACAAAAGGTAACATCAATTTACGTTGAAATTTATCAAAACTTAATTTATTTTCAGATACAATATCGCCCCACCAATTTTTTTTATTTTTATCTACGCTTGGTATTTGTGTACAAATATGTCTGCAATCATTTTTTTGATGGTTATTTAAACGTTCAGATGTTGAAAAATATTGTAAACAAAAGTCACATAGATATATAGCTTCCTTGGATTTCGAAACTTGACTACTTATTAATCGTGACATATTTTTTATATAACAATAATGACCGATTTTACCCTGTGTCAAATATAGTAAATTTATATGAGTCTGCATTTTATTCTTTGTAAAATACAATGGCCCAACAATACAATGCTTTTTTCTTTGTTCATTATATTCTAACCCAAAAACATTAATGCTTATATTATTAAGACTTTCAATTTTGTGTATATCCTTTAATTTGACTGGAAATTTAATATTACCGAACTTTAATTTATGACTGTATTTGGTGTATGATGATACTCTATCCGAATTTTTATGAATTGGAAATAAAGCAGATAACAGTGCCCACTTAAAACAGGCGTCATCAGTGTTTTTAACATTTATCACAGCTTTTTTTATTTTTATATCATGTGGTAACTCAATAAAGGATTTTCCTCTTAAAGGGTTAAATTGATTTAAATTCATATCCAAATGTAAAATTTTTTTCAGACTCCACCCACTATCCTTTCTCTCGAATGAATTTATATAGTTTATTAGAGATTTCGTGAGAGTTGTATAAAATATATTTAAATCATCACCAATACAAACAATAAAATTCATTGATTGGAAATCAAAAGTGTTGTTAATGTTTTTTGTCTCCTGAACAAAGTCACCATATAAAATGAAATTTATTTTTAAAATTGTATGATCTTCTATAGATTTATTTATTATTGTAAATATTGTATCTTTGACAGATGCAAGAAATAACTCTGGTGTCTCAAACTGTAAATCATTTTGATTTTCTGAAGTTACTCTATAGGTTATTATTCTATTACCGAACGCAGTCTCAATTATCTTAACATTGGGTTTTATTGAATGTTGTTTTTTATTTACATTATTTTTATGTGCATTGCTCCTTAGATGATTAGCGAAATATTTTTTGGACACATTTCTATTACAAATACAGCAAAATTTCATGTTAAAATTATTACCTTCATTCGATGTTGATTGCTCTTGTGAAGACCGTGAAAGATCCATGTTCGATCCAGATTTTATTCTTTTGATGTCAGCAGAGTTAATATCAACAGCTGCTTTCCTTTTAGTTCCACGACCCATTTGATCAACCCTGTCGAATAAAATTTTATTATATTTAACTGTTAGAAATGCGAATAGAGAAATAAAATTTTTTTTTAAATATATATAGAAAATATGATTATTAAATATACTCACAGTTTCCCATCGAATTCATCACATAGCACCATCATTCTTTGATCATAAAATGGGTGATTTAAATCATTTCTTTCTATTTCATCACAAACGTTGAAAAGTTCAATTGTATCAATGGATAAGCTTTCAAATTCATGATCCATTTCATCAAAAAAAACACTAACACATTCTTGAGACATTGTATATATGTATTCGTTTCACAACTGTTTTTTGTCTCACACTTTTAACCTTAATGCGCAAAGGTCTTCAACAAAAAGCACAATGATTGACTTTGTACAATGCAACATAGTATTTATACTAGTGGAAAACTGAAACATTACTTAATTATATAAACATATGGTATTAAAATCTGAAGCATGAAGAAACTAAATGAAACTAATTTTTAAAACTGTAACGTTTTACACTATCTTCCTCGGATATCCCCTTTGTTATGTTGTATACAATATCCTTTATCTGAACATCAATGTTGGAATCGTTTTTCATATAATATTTAACACGAATATCTGCATTTTTCCAATGTTGTGCCACTGGGATTTCTTTCAACTTTTTTAAACTATATAATTCCATTTTCACAAGTATGTCAGCGTCCATTCCATCATCTTTATCAGTCGATATATATGAAATGCTTCCCTCCTTCCCTGCACGGCCAACACTTGAAGAAAGTTTAGTTTTTTTCTTCTTCCGGTCAGGTTCTTGAAGAAAAAAGTCATCTAAACGATTGGTCTTCTTATTTTTATTTTCTGTTATGTTTAAAACCTCTTCTTCATCATCAGATAAATTATAATAATTATATGGTCTGAAACATTTATCCACATCTTTCAGGTTGTATGAAGACTGAAATATAACATAAACAAATCAAAATGCGTTTCAAAAAATAAATAGTAATAATTAAAGAATTTACTGAAACCAAATTTATAAAATTTAAATAACTTACCTCCATTGTTGTTTATTATTTCAAACTTTCAACCACTTCACTTTTGTCGAACTTAGAGCACAATACTAAATCTTTCTACAAGTATCGGGTTATATAGACTGGTAATGGATATCATTATCTAGTTACGATATTCAACTCGACTGCATGTTTGAACAAGTATCCATACCTATCAGTAAAATGTGGATAAGAAATACAAAGGGCACTCTAAATACCCTTTGCAATCTTAATAGTCATTGCATTTTTAAAATATTTTTGAAATAGATAATAACAGAAATGTGTGTATCCAGCAGTTTAGCAACCACATATACGTATAATTATTATAATATTAAGAACAATAAAATATATTTACGAATATGAAAATATAAACGAATAACCTTATCAGGTTTTTATTAACCTTCATTACTTTTGAAGTATATTTTAGGACAGGTTCCTAAGAGATGTATTATAGGTTTTGTGAATAATACAGCATTCAACGGTAGTTATGTTAAAAATCCTTTCAACTTTGAAAATTTTGGTATTTGCTCATTTAGCCTATATATAGATGGTCAACAGATACCTTCAAAATCGTTACAACCATCATTTCCAAACGATGTATTTACTAGCGCATACCACACCCTGTACTCAGGCACCGGTATACATTTTCTTAACGAAGGTAATGGAATATCGAGGGAACAATATTCAAATGGATACTGTTTACTAGCTTTTGATTTAACACCTGACTTGTCGGCTAACTCTAATGTGCATTGGAATCTTGTACGCCATGGTAGTGTAAGAATGGAAGTAAGATTCGAGAGCGCATTGACTGAAACAATTAACTGTGTAGTTTACGCAGAGTTTTCAAATATTATAGAAATAGATAAGAACAGAAATGTATGTGTGGATTATAGTAGTTAAGCAATCACTTATGTAATTATTATGATATTAAGAATAATAAAATATAATGTAATCGAATATGACATGGTTTTTATTTACCTTCATTACTTTTTTTTACAAAGAGACTCATTACTTATGTTGAGATCATATTATGTGTGTTTAAATACATTGGTATAAATATGAATTGATAGTAATAAATGTAGTCAGTAAAAGAGTGAAAGAGTAGGGGAGTAAACGCGTATTAAAGTATGAACACACTAGAAGTGCAAATGAGTCTTCGTAGAATACATCCCAGCCTCCAGAGCAACGTATATCCTTCAAATCGATTGCCGATGTATGCTCAGGTGCCAGCACTTATCATATGCAATCTTGACCCTGATTCACAGCCGGGGTCTCATTGGGTGGCTATTCATATAAACGTCGAAAGAGTTGGGGAATACTTTGATTCGTTTGGACGTAAACCTATTGAAGCAATAGAAGGATTTTTAAGGAGGAATTGTTGCATGTGGAGATACAATAACCTTACGGTTCAGGATTACCTATCGGCGGTGTGCGGAGAGTACTGTTTGGTATACATATATTACAAGTTCAGGGGGATGAGATTAGAAGACTTCCTTAGAAATTTTACGTGTGACTCAGAGAACAATGATACGGTGCTAGTAAATTTGTATAGAAATATAATGGACATATAAATAAAAGAATAATACCTGGAATAAAAATGTTTTATTTAAATATGTAACCCTTACATCTAATTTTATTATAGATAATGGTGTTAATGTAGGTATATTTATTGTTGTTTGCTTAGACCCGTAGGTTAGGTTAGGTTAGATTTAGTTTATTATATTATATTATTCTATTTTTCTTTTAGAGCCATAGATCGGGTTAGTGAATGTAGGAAAGTAGATAACGATGCATTCGTACTGAGTCATTAAGTAATTAGATAATGAGTGGGGATTTCGTGCAGGAAATAGTAACTGATAAGGTGGTGATTAGTAAGTAATTAGCAAGGTTTTGGGAAAGCTATCTCTGGAACGGTTAGAGCTATCAGTTCAGGAGTGAGTGCATTCGACTCCGCACGTCCTGTTTAGTGGGGTTAGAGTACAAACTTTTTTTTTTTTTTTTTTTTTTTAGGCGGGCGCTGCCTCCGAAACAGCTTTTTTTACCGAAGCAGTGGGTGAGGCAGTGCCCGGGAATCCATACTACTAAGGGGGAACGCTGCCAGTATCTTCGGAACCTTGCCTAAAGGCTTGCGTTGCCTCCTTTTAATAAAATATTTTAGTTATTACATGTTAAGGTTAGTATAGTTTTGTTTTTATAGTTTTTTTTTGTATTAATAAGCTAGGTTAAATTTTAAATTATTGTTCTTTATATAAATAATAGTTATAATATAACTGATGTATCTAGGACCTAGGTAATGTTATCTTATAACTTCTGGGTGAATGAAAACTAAAGAGGTTATAGAAATATATATTACAAAGGGTTGTGTTAATCATATATTAATACAATAACTGAAGTCAAGTCACATAACTCTGGTAAGCTACGTAAGGTTCAAAAAGTATCAAACATCGCCGGTCGCAGCACAACGCGAGGGCGCGCGCTATCGCGGCTTCTGCGATGAATTTAAATATTTAATTAAAAACTTGTGATAGGGTTGAAAATATACATTTTAACTTTTGTCATAACATTATATTATTGACTAGTATACGCCGGCGGAGCTTATTGCAAAAATGATTCTAAATATATTTTATTTATTTGCAGTGCTGCGCACAAGCACAAGAAAGAAATTAATATAAAATACTAAAGGCTGAAATTGGCGGCTTAATGTTACTTATAAGCGATCCGAGCGATATAACTTACTTATAAGCGATCAAGAGACCGGTCATAAAAGTAAGACAGATTTGTCCAAGAAATAAAGAAAAGAAGAAACAAAAGTAAATTCACTACAATAATCAAAACAGAATCGTATTTTATTAAAAAATGTATACCATGTTGCGAATGACAAGAAACTACATTTATTCAAAACGCAGAGGGCTCCATCCCTAATTATAAATCTTAATTAAAAATAAAGTCAAATTTGCGAAGCGATTGAGACTAGCGGGGCTCGCTATTTCACTCGTAAACGTGATTTGTACAAATTACCTTATCTTGAGACCCCATGGGAATAACCGACACATTATTTAGTTAAATAATATTTCTAAGACAGTGCTAATTAAAGTTATAGTTTACAGCGTAAAATGGTCGATTTCGATTAACACCGATTAAAATTGTCGATTTGGACTTGATTTATTTCACCTACTCATCACTAGACACAAAGTGATAAAATAAGCTCCGCATGGAATAGAACTAGGAAAGAAAAGAGAAGAGAAGACATGACTCCAGTTACAATAGGTTATTACTATCAATATTTTGCGTCCAAACCTATCACGAGACGTCTATCACAATTATCACCATGCTCGTTTCCAAGAAACCAAATTTAATTATTATACTCTCTAGTATACCTTTGATATAGTCTCTAGTGTACCTTTGATATGTTATAAACCCGAAGCTAGGAAAACCCAGCGTAGCGATGCCAAATATACTTTAAAGCTAAAATCTTGCATTTGACATTAAAGTAGGGCGTATGATATAGTAAGGGTGTCATGAATTTATCGTGCCCCTATACTTCAATGGCGGTGGCACTTACATGGGATAAAACGGGTGAAAATTTCCGAGACTTTGGAATTTTCTAGTTTACTAATCGCCGGAAGAAAGATATAAAACTCAATCTATATAGAGCCGCCCGATCCTATGATGAAACAAACGATGAAAAATGTGTTAAGTAACTTTTTATAGTAGATAACAGTAATATATTAAAAGTGATAAAAAACCTTCCCCGTTGAATCGTCGAAGTAATAAAAATGTATTTATTCATGAAAATGTCTTACAGTTTTTCCGACTCCTAACAAGATAACAGACGCTTAATCCCATGAATATTCATTCTTTCATTAATATTTATTTCGCTTTTTGTTCTGGCCATTGTGGAGATTAAAAGTAACCTCACTTTTTTCAACAATGTTTAAATTTAGAAAAGCCCTGCCAGTTTGGCGAACAAATTTTACATTCGTCTTGCTATATTTTACTTAAGCATACTTAAAATATGACTATGTTTTAAGTTTATAATAATTGTACATACCTATGAACTATGAACTTCCACAAAGATGGAGGCATTTCTAAAATAAGTAATCAATAAAGTCATACATGTCCCCTCATTAAATAGGTATATCTCTTAAAAACTACTGAACCGATTTTTATGCAACTTATATTGTTGCCTAGTATTACACCTGATGTACATTTAAAGAAAATTTTTCGATTAAACAGAACGATCACTTACGAAATTTACTTTATTTTTTTTTTATTTACGACACATGCTTAGCTATCTAGGAAGCTTACTTAAATAGGTAGTCATACCTAAATATTATCTTACTGCAGCAATATCACAGACGTAGAGGTCAAACTCCTTTTTCGTCGGTTAAAATCTACAATGGAAACAGCAGTGTAAAACTGAGAGCAGACAATATTCTAACGCTCTCTCTGGTTAAGATAAGTTTTGAAAAGCATGAAAATGTCTATGAAATAATTCAATTTCTAATCCTAATGCTTTTAAGTGTCAGGTACTAAAAGCTTCTTGGCGTTTTAAGTGCATCCGGAACATATTGGGATAGTGAAATAGAGTCTAACTCGTCTTAGTGACAACATCTACACCAATTTGAGGAATTTAATTGGTGTCTTATAAATAATTGGAATGTGGTTTAGTGTCTAAAGTAACAGATTTGTCACTTCACTATTGTCTCTTAATTGACCAGACCTTAGTTATTATAATTTTATACGAAAAATACATTAACTTAATTCAATTGCGTTTAATACTACTAATCAGCCTATATAAATTGTAAGTACTTAAAAAGATTTTTTAAATTTATGCGAACGGTATTGGTTTCTAGATGGCGCTACTATAATTTTGGGTAACGCCATCTAGCCATTCGGTAGAGAACTACTGTTAAAGCTCATAGCTGAGTCCCAGATGTAACCAAGTTACATTCAAGGTTCTACAGAATCTCCAAGTTTCCGCACGTATTCGCTAAGTACGATTCAGATATGTTAAAAACATATTATGTTAGGCCATGACGTAAGCCTTCTTAGGTAGCTAATGAGCTTGTTGCACTACTACAAATTACTGGAGTTAAGTTTGAGTTCATTATATCGAATTCGTTTAAGTAATCTTTTGAGCATGAAAATTGGACATTTTAGAGTGAATGAGCAATGTCTTCAGTATAACACAGAATTAGTCATAACATAGGTTGCAGCGCCCCCTAGCGTTGAATTCCAAGCTTCAAAACTATAACTACTACGTGGGATATTTTTTATATAACAAATAAAAGAATTAAATTACGTAGCAAGTTGTTTACTCATTGAGGCCATACTTCTATATTATTAATTAAGCCGAGGGCGCTATATTACTGGTCAGTTAATAGAACCAAAGACAATTAAAATATTTTCTTTGTCTTTCCAGAACCAAAAGACGTCCACGCCATAGAGTCTAGTCCTCTATCTTTCTACTAGGTCTAGTATTTAGGCACTTATATTTTATTATAGTTTATAATTTAGTTAAATAAATTTATTTAAAACAAAAAAATCTTACATTTGTTGTAGTCATGAGTTTGTATGTTTATTTTCCTTCTACAAGGCGACTCTTTAATAGGTATCAATGTGACACTTCATACATACATGTGTAATTTTATTAGCGTAGCGTAGAGGGCAGTGATATAAATTTAAAAATAAAACACTAAGTTGTACGTAATTCAGTACTTCCCTTTCTTGGAAAAACGTTAAATTTCCGTGTTTTCTAACCGTTTCCAAATTTTCTATAATTCGACACATTGTTAAAACAAAATAAGGTTCTGCCTATTATGTTTTGTCAAGTACCGGAGAGTTTAAAAAAAATTAAACTAAATCGCTTTGTTGACCTGAAATAGAAATGATAATTAAAATGACAGCTGTTTCAATTATATTATTTAAGAACGTGATTTGGTTCGTGAGATGGTTTATGCATATATATTTATTGATGTTCAAACCGGCCAACATTAATCAACCTTAGCGCAAATAATATTTTTTACACGAAAATCTTAAACAGCTCAAATATTGACAATATTATTGTTACACTTACCACACCATTGTATGAAATCTTCTTGTAAGAAACTGACGTTATTCTATCGGCGTATGTATACTTGACAATACTCGTGTACAAAAAAACTAAATGTGTGGTTATACAATTTATTTTGACAATACAAGTCTTCCTCGTTTATCGACAATACCAACTCTATGAAGCCAACCGATGAAACCTCTATTTTGTCTCAAATCAGCCTTCTTGCCACCGACGCACTCAGATAAAGGACGGCGTTGCCAAACTGAAAGTATTTTATTCCAAATATGTCCATGAACTTAATCTAGGATACATTTCTAATCTGTCGTATTGTAAAACTAGTTTGCAATTAACTACGTGGGTTATATAAAGCCGAAACAATTATCGTTTCGCATAATTATGCTATCTTCATTATGTAATAGAGAACTTCCAGCAATAAACACGACAATACTGGACAGTCGCATGTACGTATAATATATTTAAGCTTCACAATTACCATATTAATTGTACAGTTTATGGAATGGATAGTTTACCAGCGGCATGCAAGCAAGAGTTATAATCCAATACACAATGATTGACGAACACGCGTCGTTCGCCACTGGCTGACACTGCGCATTGCGGCTCGTAGTCTTCAGTGCAGTGGTCAGGGCAGGAGTGGCCGCAGAATGCTCCATCAATTCCCATATTTAAGGTCCTCAAAGATTTAAGAAACCACACTCAGCGATAATACGTAAATATCACACATTTTTTATACTGTTTATTCTTTTTAATTTTCGCGATCGTTCACAGCATTAATAAGGGTTTTTCTCGTTCATTTAGTTATACATTAAAATATATTCAGATCCCTTTAATATTTTATTGATTAATTACAAGCAATGTAATTTAAGTATTTGTTTTTATAAGTATAAAAATTTATGTTCTAAATATTATTTATGTGGACTTTTATTTATATTCACATAATTAGAATACCTCTTTTAATGCAAATAATAATATAATATATCCAGTAATTGATTAATCATCAAAAACTACCTTTCCTTATATTACCTTCTAGAAGAGAAACTCCTTCTTGTATCTCCTTTCTGTACTACATTTGGCTTGGGTGCGTAAGGCTTAGGT
Organism: Pieris napi; assembly: GCF_905475465.1. Taxonomy (NCBI): domain Eukaryota; kingdom Metazoa; phylum Arthropoda; class Insecta; order Lepidoptera; family Pieridae; genus Pieris; species Pieris napi. The sequence continues at coordinate 216,579 of NC_062256.1, forward strand.
ATTACTCGACCGCCGATATTCTTACAATGATCCATCGGCACTACTTTGTATCCTTAAACATAATTATTGTAATATAACCGCAGAGAAAGTTTCAAACTGTTTGTTAATGTGTGTATGGTTGTAATTGGGTGATGGTTGAGCTGAATCTGAACTTGAATAAGTATTTGTGAGGACAACGAAGGACAGGATATTATTATTGAAAAATTAACCAGAAGGTACATGCTGTTATTATAATATAGAAAGTACTTACGGTTGTTAGCATATTTAAATGCACAATTCACTTTTCTAAAGAAACATTCGTTTAAAAATAATCTGTATTTAATCTTATTATCTTCTTCTTTGATGCCGCATATTGATGCCATCGTATTATTACAATTGAGATTATTACAATCCATTTTCATTTTCTTGCCTGTTGGTTTTCTTTCTTCAACCTTGGGCCTATCATTAGATTCAACATTTTCATGGTTTTTACCCGATATAAATATGATGTCTCCGACTGGGTTTTCTGAAACTTTTTTATAGTTTCTAAGATATTTTCATTTATCACATAATATCGATGACACAACTTTCAAATGACAACGAAAAGCCGGGACTGCTAATAATTAATTTAAAAATAATTAAGATTTATAAAGTTGTCTAAAGGATTAAATACTCACCAGTTTTATGTTCAGTTTTCATAATATTACGTACATTAGTGTTTTCTATAAGATCATGTACTTTAACGTCTCGATAATCCTCATTTCTAAATACTTCTTTTTCATTTGGTATAAAAACGACCTCATTTGCTTCTGTGAAAGTTAAATCTTCCGTATGTGGAATTTCGACATCTTGATTTATTATCTGTGGTCAAATGTAATAATTAACATGAGTATCTAAGAGAGACAACAAGCGTAAGGGTACTTTTGTTTAACACTGTCCAGAGTCAAGGCAAGGCAACAGATACATGTTGTGTGTTTCATCAATCGTTTTTCATTATAGGAATGGGTGGTGATCAATCTTCTATATCTGACACATGCCGTCGATATTTGATCATGCCGGTTTACTTACAATACAATTTTGTATTATGGTAACGTTCATTGTTCAATAAAAATAAACGGATACAGAGCGCCAGTAAAAAATCTATTATGGTTTCAACTTTTTAAACTTGATAAAAAAATTCGCTCCGCTGTATGGAAAATATATATGTACGTACTTAAGCATAGCATATTAAAATGTACAATTCACTTTTCTAAAGAAACATTCAACTTTCTTATTAGATAGATAGATATTATTTTTAACTGTATCCCAAGGGCCGTCACGAAACTAAGGCAAGCAATTAGCAAACATTAAACTTACTGGTTCTTTTATAGTTTTGTCCTTCATCACTCTGTCAGCCTCATTGTGTCCCGTATATGTTATTATAACATCAGAGTTATTTCTATCGATATGCGTAGACAAAGTGTAGATTGCATAAAATGGTATAAAGAATAGTTGATATTGCATTCTGTAATAAATTATGCTATTTTATAAAGGTACCTACGCCGTACCCATTCGCTATCATGACGCGTAGAAAAATGATCATCCAACAAATCAAGCGTAAATGAACTGTTGAATTAGAAAAATCTTTCTTAAGCTCACAAACTCCCTTAATACCTGAGATTAACGCTTGTTTTTTACAATGTGCTTAACTGAGAGGTCCTGTATGCAAGATCCGGATAAAACTGTTTCAGCTTGGACAAAATTTATGGCGGACAGGCTTTTATTTGGGTAAAGGCATTAAATACTTACTTATGACAATATGTAACATTTAACAGTGGTATAGTCTTGAACACACTTTGGCATTAATAATATTAGTTTGGATATATTAAAGCGTTTTAAATTGTTCTCACTTTTGCCATCGGTTTCCTTGAAACAGTGAAATTGCACATGACTGAACAATTGTTTAGCAAAATGAAAAATTGCGGTGAACAAAGGCCTTTGTAATTCAAAACATTGCTTATTTAACTTCTCGTTCAGCGAAAATTTAATTTATCTAAAAATTATATTTTTAGAAACGTTTTAACGTAACAGATGAAAGAAGACGGTAGCCAATGCAATAAGTAGTAACTTGTTTTTTTTTCATGAATGGTGTACATCATTATTGTCATGGTATTCAGGAATAGCCAGCATAACAACCAAATATTTTACAAACTCATTCCTCAGCCCGGTGAGCTAAAATGTGTCTTGGCCACTAGAATGAGGAATCTCAAAATCTTTTTTATTCATCTTAAACTAGCTGACCTGGCTAACTTCGTTCCGCCCTACAGGCTACAACCTTATAATATCGTTGTTACTTTAATTTAACTTATTTTAGGATTTCATTAATGTTAAGTATTACATTAATACAACTTCTTTGCAAATACAGAAATGTTTTATTTTTTATTTTTTTTTATTTTTTTATAGAACGGGGGGCAAACGGGCAGGAGGCTCACCTGATGTTAAGTGATACCGCCGCCCATGGACACTCTCAATGCCAGAGGGCTCGCGAGTGCGTTGCCGGCCTTTCAAGAATAGGTACGCTCTTTTCTTGAAGGACCCTAAGTCGAATTGGTTCGGAAATACTTCAGTGGGCAGCTGGTTCCACATAGTGGTTGTGCGCGGCAAAAACTGCCTTGAAAAACGCTCAGTTGTGGAACGGCGGACGTCGAGGTGATACGGGTGGAATTTCGTATTCTGTCTCGACTTCCGATGATGAAATTCAGCTGCGGGTATTAATCCGAACAACTCCTCTGAACACTCTCCATGGTAAATGCGGTAGAAGATGCAGAGTGACCCCACATCTCTACGCAACGCCAAAGGATCAAGCCGCTCGGAGAGGGATTGGTCGTCGACGATTCGAACCGCTCTGCGTTGTATACGGTCAAGTGGAAGGAGCTGGTACTGGGGGGCCCCCGCCCAGAGGTGAGAGTAGTACTCCATGTGGGAGTACTGCTCTCACCATGTTGCTTGCCATTGCGAAAGAAGAATGGCAGTTTTACACATTAGGCATCTTCTCTCTAGCGTCAATATGGCGATACTGCATGTTAAGCACTTTCTGATATCCAACATCTTTTGATCAGGATCAAAGCATGGTTATGCATCTCCTCATTCACCACTTTGAATTTCTTGAACTGACACGAATTCGACGTAAAATGATGCGTAGTTTTGTCAATAGATGGCACCATATGGTTTTTGCATTCGTAAAATTAATTAATTTATTTATTGTTATTCGATAATTTATCCGATATTTATTATATATTGCTTATTCTGCTATTCGGGACGGAAACAAATCCAACAAATCAAAAACCATGGCAATCGGTCCAGCCGTTCTCGAGTTATGCATTATAAGTGTTGTAACAAACACGACTTTTTTTATATATATAGATAAAAGGTTTAAAAATTCGTTGACTGCCATCTATTGAAAGTACCATGACCTGTAACTAAACTCAAATGTTGAACGTTAAGTACTCTTTGCAGTTTTTCAGTCATCCAAAAGATGGCGCTTTCTTACTATGAACTCGGTTTCATACGTACAAGCATAACGTGACTAACATGTTTCGAATACTTTTCTTGCTTTCTTTTAATTAAGATTTTGTTAGTAACTGCAGCTTTGGCTAACTCATTTCAAAATCAGAACTGCCTTCGTCACATACCTCACTTTTGGTATCTCACAGCATTCTTTCAAACAATATCATTTCACATTTTGGTAAGTGGAGGGAGTATGTAGGTGAATTACCAAGTGAGTTATTGTCTATGAATATCGGGACTGTAATTTTTATCTTGTAAACAATTATTTACAACTTTATTTGGTAAAAATTTGATTGATTGTTGAAGAAAAATAATTACCTACATTAAACATAACCGTACCTAGTTTAATATCAATAGAGATAAAAAACACTTGTTTTATATAGTGTGTAAATATAATAATACACGTTATTTACCGTACAACTCATCTGGCAAAGGGGCCACTTAAAGTAAGTAATAAGTTTCTCTATTACTGTTGCATAGTACATATTAGATTACGTGTTATATTTATAACTTTTAATTAACAGTATATATTTTCCATAACCAACATCTGACAAGCCGTATTTCTTTGTGAAATGTTTGTGAGGGACAAACAACTTTGAAGAATTAATATCGTTTCAGCATGAAACAAGTGATACGCGATACGCATAGTGGTGAAATTTTAAGAATGTCTCAGATAAATGAAAAAGACTATCAGTGTCAGCTAAAACCGATTTTCTTAGCGAATAATCTGAAGTTTTAAACTAACAGGATGTATGGATATCTTGTTAGAGTATTTATTTATTTATTTATTTATTTATTTATTTATTGGAAACTAAACAGATACATCACTATATAGAAAAAATAAAAATAAATGTAAACATAAAATAAATAGACATATTGGACATATCCTCGAAAAAAGTTTCACTAATAAAAAATACAATACAAAGTAAGACAAGACAAAACATGACAGCAAAATTTGACACTAAACTAGCAGCTACAAAAACAAAAAAAAAACAAGGACGACACAAAGCTTAAGATAATAAGAGTTTTAACTTATTCTTAAATGAAGCAGTAGAGGAGTGCGAAGACATCCTGTGAAGAGGCTCACGGAACCCAATGTTGGTTCTGGGAGTCGGAAGGTTAAAAGTTCTGTGCGAGCGCAGAGATCTGGCAGGAACATTAAATGGTATCAGTTCGAGAAGATGGGAACAAGTTATTTCATTTACACATATTTTTCTAACAGTGACACAGTCTGTCAAATTACGCCTAGTACTCAAAGAAAGTAATTTATATTTTTTTAAAGAGTAATTACAAATGTAGCAAGGATTTTATAAAGATAACAGAGTTGTGTTGGTATTTCAAGTGATCAACATTGATTTTTCATTCATAAAACATTACATATTGTATATTGAAAACATTGCCATAACATACGTTTTTAGTTATAGCTGCTGACCACGCTTTAGTAGCGAGCAGCTCTCGGCTCGCGTCTTTCTTAACATTAATCTACTATTTATTTAATGACTTGCCAGCCAGTGGACTGTGAAATGTGTATTTAAATTTATATGAAATAAATGTCGGGAGTATTTGTATTGTATGTATTAGTAAGCTACACTAGACAACTATATATATTAGGATGAGACCTAAGAACCTAACAACCCTACGGATCCCTAAGCCCTACGAATCTACCCTAACACATAAATAGTGAATATATAAATAAGTACGGGATGTCTGCACCAAGATAAGGTAGCAAACGGAGCTCCACGGGTAGGATCAAAGGTTCAAGGTAGTGGGATTTTTTCAAAGCTGTCGGGCAGGCTCACCACGATAATTAAGGGCTTGAAGGAGTCTTCGCCACTTTCTAGGCTAGAAATGAATAGGACAAAGCAATATTCAAATCTGATTTATTGTTATAAAATAACATCTTATACTCTAGTTACACCTATTCATACATAAAATAATTCTTCAACATTAAAAATTGAAGCACGTGAGCCGTGTCAACAGTTTGTCAAAGTTCATGTGATCAAATCTGAACAAACTATGATTTCAAAACTTCAATAGCCTAATATTATTTTGCAAGTCATTTAACTCGTAATTTCTGATGCCATTTTCTCTGAGTACTAATAATACTTTGGATTTTTTATAAACGGGCAGGAAACTCACCTGATGTTAAATGATACCGCCGCCCATAGATGCCAGATGGCCTTTATAAGAATCGGTATGCTCCTTTCTGGAAGACTTCCTAAGTCGAATTGATCCGGAAATACTTCAGTGGTCCATATAGTGGTGGTGCGCGGCAGAAACTGCCTTAAAAAACGCTCAGTTTCGGAACTACGGATGTCGAGGTGATACGGGTGGAATTTCGTATTTTAACAAATAACAAGTTAATGGTTATTGGATTTGGAAGTATTCGTTTTATTGAGTTTAAATACTTTAAAAGAGTTAAAAAGTCTTTGAGAGTAAAGCTCCTTCAGCTAGTAAATGTATAAAAATAAGACTCTGTTATTAAGTAACAATAGTTAGTTGTTAGGGAGCGCCCGAAGGTAACATCTTAGCTAATTATAATCTTGTAAGATGACGAGAACATTCCCCGTTTCCAATGTTAGCCGGTTTCTAGACAATATTGTTGAGAACATATAGGTATATATCTCTATCTTTACGCAAATTCGACATATTCTTAGGTACGAGATATGATGCTTAAAGTCCTAGGCTTACAAATACGAGGACAACTTCCATTTTAATAATATTAATTATTAGTGGTCTTATAAGTTATTATCTACGGAAAGTATATGTAATATATAGCCTTAGATCGCCGTTATTTTGAAATAATCTAAAATTACCTTTGTAATAGTTACAATGGAAACAAACAGCCCGAGGCGCACATAGCATCTATTAATTAAATTAAATGTCCGTTAATTTTGAAACAATGACCCTTTGTACTTGTTACCTTTTGATGTAACCGTATTTTCAGTAGATACACGATACCTAAAACTAAAGCCTCATTCGTGGAAGCCACATACACTATATATTAACTTTGTTCTAAATATAACCACATCAAACTTAAGTGGGTTTAATTTCTGGCGAAACAATAATGTATTCGGATATTAAGGTAAAGAAGGTCGGCCTATATATCTACAGCAATAAGTAAAGAATACTACTATTTAATATTATTTAAATACAATTTTAGTATTTTTATATGATAAAAAATCATGTATATCTTATAATTTCTATTTTTTCTAGATTCCCGCTTCCGTTTCCATGGTGACCGTGCCTGTTCCCAGTGCTTCAAACAACGGTGAGTTTAAAACGATTCAGATTCATTTATAATGGTAATTTAATCACACACATTGAACGAGAATTCAAGTACAATTTAAACTCTCGATTAAAATTCAGTTTTGTATTTTACTTCTGAGAATTCGTGACAAATCAGAATACCTCGACTCTCAGCTCTACTCGTGCATTCAAACCCCTATAGCTTTCTTTGATTGAGCAATTAATACAGAAAACACGGTTCACACCCAAAAATGGTGTGTCAAAATTACCTGCGAAGAAAATGCCTGCAATGCAAATTATGATTATTATTCATAATTATTTGCGAAATTGAAGTAGTTTCCACCTCTCGGTCTTTTCACTGTAAGTATTTCCGCAGATAACTACCGAACGTATAATTTAAAGTAAATAAAACTTAAAGGATTTTCACGAGACGGGATGTAAATAACTTGAACGCGAATTTTAAGCTTATAGTGATGGGAACAAGCCGATACAGGATAACGATATTTCTAAGACAAACTTAGAAGAGATTTTCGTAGATTTACGTGTAAAAATATGTTTTTACAAGACTTTTTTCCAATTCTTATAACAACAGAAATCATCATAATAGCATTAGTTAGATACTTTTTCCATCTATATTGAATACAGTTGGAACGGTTGGAATAGTATATAAAATAATATTTATATAATCTAAAATGCAATTTACCCATGGTTATTAAAATCACGTAAAAATATCGATAATTTGTCAGTTAAATATTGCACAGTGAACTAGGTACCTCTTTGTATTGTATTTTATAGCTTATTGTTCTAACGAGAAAGCACAAAATACGACGACACAATATTTCAGCGTTAAAAATGCATATAAGCAAACAACTATCATCTCTAATAAAACACAATAAAGAACAAAGTAGCGTGTACTTTTCATAATATACAAACTAATTTAGTGGAGTCTGATGTATGAGCGTTAACTAATGAAATAACCCGGGTTTGCGTTTAGTATTTATTAGTACAAATGTGGCTTAAAATTTAGGTCAAAATTTTTCCTTGTTTCAAAATATTTCATCTTTAATCCGCTAGTTGTTCATTTAAAAAAGCAGCATTGCAAATACTATAGGAAATGAAATGATTATAATATTGCATTACAGTCTACGTAGCTGCTACGTCGTAGCCACCTGCGTAGTGATACCGTAGACTATTGACGCAGCCAAGCTTAGCTGTATTGGAAACTAAGCGATCTATCTAGTAGGTGTTACGCAAAGTATTAGGTACTAACATATAATTAGTTAAACGCCAAGTATTCTATTTTTGTTACCATCATTTTATCATTTATCATAATAACAAATACAAGGGGTATGACTATATATTTATTTATAAATAGCCGCACCGACAAGGTCACATATAACAAAAAACAGGATAGATGAAGTTATAAATTTTGCTTTGACTGCTTGCACAATCATAATACTTATAACATACCAATATTTACAATCAATAAGTCTTCACAGACAAACATTACTATAGGACCACAAAACAAAAGCCCTCAAATTAAAAACATAGGGAAACCTCTTAAAAAGGTGAGAACAGAATGCCTTGCCTGTAATCGGATGGGCGGTCCGAGAAAATATCGAGATTGTTCGGTCCCTGCAGCCGATTGCAGAGTCTCACCATTATGACTATCAAAAATTATGCCTGAAAGGTTTAATAAACTAATAAAACTCCTAGAACAAAACCAATCGACTCATATTTCACGAAAAGAACGATTAAAATTAATTGTCAAAACGCCGAAATGTCCTTGGCGGTATCACTTAACACCGAGTGAGTCATTTGCCCCTGATCTATAGAAAAATATATTCATATAGCAATTAGGAAGATCTATGTTAAATGTTTTTAGTTGTTTTAGTATACTTCGCAATAATTTATATATAAATAATATGATATGTATTGTATTACACAGTGACCGTGTCAGCTGCATGTTTCAAGATTTAATATAAACTATTTCCACGCGGCGTGTAACCTGAGGGTCCTGTATTTAATTCCCAATTCAAAGAAGAACTGTTTCGAGAACTGGATGATCATCTAGTGGCCCAAACATTAATGATATAATTCGATAAAGTCTGACCTCGCAAGAAGGAAAAGCAAGACATTTTATAATGTAATGAGATAGTGATAAGTTGCTAAGGATAAGTAGGTTGTATGCAAGTTAATACAGGTAATATACAGGGTGTTTCTAGCTAACTAATTGCTTTATAAAATATTCAGTACACCAGTGCTGTAATTAATGGAAGGGCCCGGTCGCACTTCGTCGAATGTAATCAATGCTTGAGACTAATTTAAGAGTCGGTTAAACCTTAAACTACCTAATGTGAAATTGTTTGACGTAGCAGAACGTATATCGTGGCATTAGGCAAGCTGACGTGGAACACACACATATATATATAGATCACACACAATAAGTTTTACAGTTACGCACTGCCGTAAGAGAGAAATTGCCCATAAGAAAAGCTTTCTTTAAGCTTTTACTTATTTTAATTGGCCTTAATTTATAAACAAGATGCCTAAAGACTGATTTAAACTATTTATAAATTATATGATGAAATACAACTGGTTTTTTTGTGAAATTAATTAATTTACGTAAAAGTCGGTTTTGTTAACCTTCTGTTTAAATAAGTGAAACTCGGCCATATTAGATATTCACAGTCCATTTCTCTCTAGATACGTATTTATACTTCAAACATCGGATTAAGATGTCATCTTTGTGAATAAATACGAGCAGAAATATTAATTAATATGTATTTAATTATGTAAGTTTTAATTAAATTTTCTATGATATGACGACTATATCTCACGATGCTTTAACGAGATCTCGCTTTAGTTAAATTCTTCATCTAATTTTGTAGTATATCATTTTATGTTACAATCTATGCAACCAAGTATCCAGCAAGTATTTGGAGCTGGTGAATTTTAGAATTTCTTGAACAAATCCAAGAGAAGAAACGGGCCAGCTTTGCGGGCCTGATTTTATTTGTCCTGATTATAGGTAACTGCGCCGCTGCAACTCTAATGTTAAGTTTTCGCATGATTTCCCAATATACTTATTCTGTGAGAATCAAAAATAACAGCTCAAAACGTTTTCTACGCTTCAAATGGATTCAATAACCACGAATATAGTGAAACCAAACCTTAACCTAGATACAACCAGATGCCCAGTATTATTTCAGTTCGACGCTACAAAAATATTATGCTTTAATTATTCGAGTCCATTGTAGGACCATTTTAATTCAGAGAGAATATATTAAACAGTATTTAGCAGTTAAGAATTACAATGACACGGTAAGAGATTCGAATACCGTAGCAATATATTGAAATATTTAGATTTTATTAAATCATAAAAAATATCGAATAAAAAAAAGCAAATTGGATCTCATGGATCCTCGGATACAGGACTTCATTTAATAGTTTTTATCTTTTTACGGTTGGTGGTTATTAATATAACTATTTTTTGTTTAAAACTGATTGTTATGAGTGGAAACAATTGCTACTAGTCTTTGTGAAGAAATTATAATGTAATTGGATACCTACTTACATTAAAGCTGTCGCAATTTTAAAATTCATAAATGAAACTTAAAACAAAATTAGGACAAAATAATAAAAACCAAATAACATATTTTCTGAGTGGTGTGTTTAGCCTAAAATTTGTTGCTGTAATTATGGGGAATGGAGCAATGAAACGCGAGAGCGACAATTTGGCCGAATACGAAAAACTTTTAATAAAAGCATAATATATCGTCATCTTTACCAACCGAATTAGGAGTTGCAACAAATTTCTAGCACTGTACAAAAGATCTCGAAATCTAGTTTATCCCTGTTCTTTAGCGCCGAATAAAAAATAAATAGATTTTAATTTAATTTCGTTCTCATGACAATCTCTTTATTTCGTTCTCATGACAATCTCCGGTTAACATTGTCGCAATGGCTCTCACCAGGCAACTGAAGACGGAATTTTCAGAGTTCAGTAACAGTGCACTGTCAAGATTTAAAATAAATTTACTCGCAATCCTCTTATTACCTATACTAAACGGTAAAGTAGCAAACGTAGTTGATTTCCCAGTTGGGGCAACTTTGGGCCGCGTTATGCAACTAGTAACTAAGTTACTATAATTTTGATATACCCTTGCCCTTGTCTTAGACACAATGTACTAATTTATCGCTTAGTTATATAAATCATTGCATGCAAATTTGTAAATTATTTATTAAAAAGATTGCTTAGGAAAGAGTACAAACGTGGTGCATTATGCAAATATCTACCTGTCTCAGGATATTGTATTATTTCTCCTGTCCTCAATCTTGCTACATCATTTATTTTTTGTCTGATAATAATTACTTAATAGGCTAATACGTATTCTACAAATAAAGATAAGAGAGGAAAACGAGGAATTTGAGGAGGTTTCTATTTAATATCAGATTATTGATTATAAACATTTATCCAGAAGCACAATTTCTTAACTAACATACTAAGCAGGGACCAAAAAATCAAATAAATACTAAACAATGTTTTGAATAAATTGCATCCCCTTTTGCATAGCACGTGCATGCACACGAAATTGTTGGAAATATGTAAGTTAGAAAAATTATTCTTAAAATTGTCTTCACTCAAATATGAAGATACATTTTATATTTTTTTTAATTTTATCGAAGTGGGTGCAAATTGAATTAATTGTTCTCGTGTATAAAATTGAATATCAATGGTGAAACTTGCTCCTTACTTTGATTCTTTCTCTTGTAGCTTTTGTGCGACATTTTGACAAAATCTTGCGTATGATAAAAATGTCTATGTTTATTTACATTAATAGACTCAGGTAGGATAGACCTTGCCATAATTTTCATTCAGAACTTTTGAGAGCTTAACAGGCCTATAGCTAGCTTAATTAGATAACAGTGTATTTCATTTAATGTAACTAAGTAATTGCTATTAAGAGTTTGTTGCATTTACAATTTTTTAAATTAAGTATTAATACCTCAAATTTTTAAATACAAAAGATAGTTCTGTTATTAGATGTTAATAGCATAAAATGGGCAATAGACTTAAACAACTGGCAACTGACTTGATTGCGAACTGGCCTTGTGTGCATGTATAAAGAATAACTTATTATGTTTTTACTTTATATGTATGGTAGAGCATATAACTTCAAATATACGAAGGCATAGAAAGATAAACAAATTACCGAGACTCGAACCCACCATACTCATAAATAAAGAGAATAAGGGAGGACTTAGGTGTAGCGATAGCAAAATAATAACTATTTTACTTTCCGTGTATTACTTATATTTTATATCAAATTAGCAGCACTACAACTTTTTGCCATTAATTGTCGTAGAAGTCTGCTGGATGCTAGGTTTTTTTAATAAACTGTGCAATAATATGGAAGACTCACCTCATGTATGTGCGTGCTCCTATTTCACCATGCCTCTTGCTGATAGAGGACATATCTTTGTTTTTAATTTATTTTATAATTATTTATTACTTAAGATGTCATGAGGTGTAATGGTTGCAGCTCCTTACAAACATTGTGTAAAACAAAAAACTTGGCGATTGAAAAGAGTGGCGGTACTACTGTATGAACATGTATAGCTTTTTAAATTTATTTATTTAATTTGTCTGCTAACCCTCCTCCTTCGACCCGTGACAATCTGTTTGTTTGTCCATTATTAAATACACACACAACACACAGACACAGATGATTACACACTTCATTAAGTCGTACAATGGGAAGAAAAATAGGGTATTAGGTAAGAAATTCCTTTGTGCCTATTTAATAATATTTACAGTTTGGCAGCGATTCGTGTTGTGGTTCCTTGTTAGCATATCTGGGGTTCATTTCCCGTAGAAAGAAGACGAGGACGACGATCATATGAAATGTACGAGGGGTATTCAATAAATAGTGATATATTCTCCTTGAACTACTACTAATTACTCTGGCAGTAGACCAGACATAGCCGAGACATTAGTCATAGTAATTATAAAAATAAAAGTAATGTATTTTTTATTAATGGCGCTAATAAAATATCTCTGCTTGAAATTTTTTATTTTATTACATACAACCTTTGTGTATTTAGTATTTAGACGCTTGGTGCTGCGAAAGCTTTCTGACGCGACAAACGACACTGAAAAGTTCACAGAACTGTTTGGGCTCAATTCATAATTATGGACGAAAGATGGCCTCACCATTAGAAACTCCACCACCTCGAACTCTGAAAAAAATTAAGGCGATGTTTTGGGCTGTTTTTTCAGGGACATCCAAGGGGTGGTTATGATTGAATACTTAATTATAGATCCACTATTACTTTGTACGCCGGACAAAAAATAACGTTACTTGAGGAAAACTAAAATCAAAAGCAACGGCGTGACATATTTTGTTTTTGAATTGACTTTCTTATTGTGACGTACTGTGTCTTACTGTGTACGTGTCTTCAGTAAAGCTACGGTTTCCTAGAAAAGCGGTGCCGTTAACTAACGGCCGTCTTTACGGTGGTCAAGCTGTGGTTTCCTAAAAAGTACTGCGACCGTATTTTTGAAGTGTTATTCCAATTTCGTTCCACAAATTTTGCTTCATCTGAGCTTGTCTGTACTCTTTGGATTTGATATTGTACAAAGCTTCATGATTTTTAACAAAATCAATTAATTGTTCATCATTTTCGCTCGTCCAAGTCATTATATTAAGTAAATATGCGCACCGCTACACACGAAAAACGTTAAATTACTGTTTATAACCGCTATGACGGCCGTCATGCAAATGACAGCACCTCTATTTGACGTTACGGTGACACTCAACATTCTCTAGAAAACCTACTCCGATGTTATTTATAGACAACGTATGGGTGACGTCACCCACCGTTACATTACGGCCATTAGATAACGGCACCACTTTTCTAGGAAACCGTAGCTTTAGGAATTGGCGTGACTTTAGTTTTTCAATAAGACCATCCATATATTAGTTGTAGTATACTTGTAATTATAATATTTTATATTTATGTAAATAAATTCCCTGTAATTGAAAGTAACGAATTAAGTGTTGTCATACCATCTCGAGCACTTGACACCTTGTGTGAAACATTTAAGCCTTCATTAGTATGAGTTTGTTTCGCAAGTTCGATAGAACCTCTTATTGCAATTATGTCGTGGTGTTTCAAACATTAAAAAAGTAGTTGATCTTGGGTTTCTGTATGTATTTACTCTATCATGTTGATTTATAGGAGATCAGTATACATTTTGGGTCCTCATAATATTTTCTTTGTCGTAAAAGTATTAATATTTATTTAATTCCACACATAGAAAATAAATATTTTCTTGTTGCGAGTATCTTGGCTGATATTGCTCACGGAATAGCAAGATACTCTCGCTGTTGTTATTTTTTTAAAACTCTTTTTAAAAATAAGCAGCATAAAAATCTTTTCCGTTATCTGAACCAAAACCTTTCCTTTCCTTTTTACGACAAAGGTAGGTGAATCACTGACATTGTGGCTGCAAAATACATCTTCTTTAAGAAGGTTGTAATGTCTTTACTACTAACCTGAATACATCACGTGAAATAAACTCGCGAACATGGAATTTGGAATGGCTTAGACTAACAATAGCACAAATTCATGGTAGGTATATGGATCTACACATTGTATTAACAATACAAATTCATATTGAATATGGTATTCAACTGTGTGACTGTGTCTGATGGTGCGATGTGAAAATTACGCTATTAAATAGAAACGCCAACTATTTTTTCAGTGACCGGATAATCTTTGGAGCTTACAGAAATTAACAATGTCAAAAAATCAAAATTGTTAATCTATTGTTTACGTCAATTATTATTAGACGAGCGAAATTTTTTATGATTTTTCGATATTAAATTTAAAAAATAACAGTGTTGCAATCGATATTTTCATGTTCATATCAACCTACTTCGGCAACGAGGACGCATTTTTTTGTATGCTCACCATCTTCTTTGTATACTTCATTGTGTAAATCAAATATATTTTTGAATTTTTTTATAACCGTAGCGAAATGTGTGCCCAGAAGTGTACACAACAATGTTGTCCCTAACGTTGTAGGGACATTTTAAGCAAATTCGTTCTCTCGCTTTATGGTCAAAGTTTTATACTTGCCTAAGTTTTAGGGCCCTAAGTGTAATTTTGATCCCGCACATCTGCCTTATAGGCTGTATTTTAGGCACGTTAGTCACAGAATTACTTTAGGTGGCAACGACCAGGACATGACGTCACCGATTCATCCAAAGATCAGTTCAACTAAATTAAGCTCTTGACTAAGATTTTATGTCGATTGTGTACTTAAAGCTTTTATTTCAAAATACAAACGTATTTAATTAAATATGCATACAGGTGATTCATGGTATAAAAAGTAGATTTATTAAAAGCTTTAAATTACCACTACGGCAAAGACAGCCCTACAGTTATTGACCTTATTGAAATTGATGGACACACATGCATCACATATTCCAGGAAAATAGCGTTGATAAATAGATTAAGTCAACACTTTCCAAATGTGCCCTCAGTAAGAAATTTATTATTTAACCGGAAGAATATCTATACTACGTAAATTACCAAGTTTAATGTAATGTCGGGTTATGGATTAAAACATATTTATTCAATTAAACATTTATCGTAATAAATAAGGACAGTCGTTGTTTCATGAATCACTCAAAATATGATCTAACAAAATGTTAATAAATTCACAAAGGCTAAAATCACATCACAATGTGTTGAGTCCATCCTTCGGGATCACGGGCATATTAAAATATGTTATGTATACTCTACCATTCAGCGGTTCTCAAGTTTTCGAACATTCACCTCTTTACCGACATCGGTAAAGGGAGTTGTGCTAAGAAATAATTCGAGCCTGTTGTATATAATATTAATACATTTTTAATTGGAATCGAAATTGTTTAAATATAAATCGCAAAACGTGATAATACAATTGTATCTTTTATTAATAAAATGTATTTAAATAATATTTTGTGTAGAATAGAGACTTTAAGATTTAATTGGTTGTTAGTAAGTTTGTTTTTGGAAAGAATGATTAGACTAGACTTTAGCTGAGAATTTGAATTTAGAAATTACATATTTTACTGTTAGTCAAAAAGAATAGATTTGCAAACAAAACCGCGTCTGTCATTATTTATCGTATTTGTTTAAATGCAATGCAGATACAATTACTTAAATAATTTATTATTAGATTATACAATATTTAAATCCCCGATATAAGAAATCCCAGCTGGATGCTGCAACAAGCGGTCTCGATAAAGTTGAATGCAAAACTTGTACAAAAAACGCAACCAGCGTTTGAGAAGCGACGCGCTTTCAGCAAGCCAAAATTCGTTGCTTTACCGACATGACCGTAGCGCAAGTGAGACAGAAAACACGTGTAAAACGGAGACGACCATATCTCATCAGCTCCGCCTAATCAATGCACACAACCTCCCTGCAGAGGCTCTAGTTTGTCGCGTGCTCTCCTAGAGGACGGTTCGTTTTTTTACCTAAAAAAAGAACAAAAAATTAAACAAATCTAAATAAAACACGAAAAGCTTAAAAATATCGATCTGTGGCTGTATTTTTGATTCGTTTAAATTTAGCGATAGCGATTAAAGGCAGTGTTGTATTTGTGTATTTTCATAGATGCTTTTTGTTTCGGATGCGCATATTTCCTTTGTTCGGGCAGCCTCGGGCTCCGTAGTAAGTATACGCCATTTTGCAATACAATTTTATGCGTAAAATACATATTTGTGGTAAAAGAGAGCTTTTTGTTTGAGTTAAATGATCCTTTGTATTTTTATAGTGAATGGTTTTTGTCTTTTTATGCTCAACAATCGTATGGAAATTTTCCTGTCTACTAGTCGTTTTGACGTTTCAACGAGCGTATTTTTATTTTGCGCTAATTTAAATTCACATTAAAAAAATATATATTTTACATAGAAAATGTAGTATAGTAATGATTCACAAGTTTTTACATAACGATATGAATGCATAGGTAAAGTTACAACTTTTTTTGCTTTTATTTTTTAATAGCAAATAAGACCTGTGAAATGCAGCCTGCATTGGAAAATTAAAGTGATTTAAACACGTTCCTTTGATGAAACTTGTAAGCTGGTGAGGTGAAGTTTTTGTGTATTTAATTTTCGTGTACCTCGTATATTTATAATTACGAATTTGCTATTTATGAATAAAACATTTTCATCTCCGTCAAAATGTATATTAATACCAGCTGATGTTGGGGGTTCACCTTTGTAAAATTGGAATAATAACAAATTATCAACGTTACTTTCGAGATTCATTTTTAATAATTTTGTAAATGGGTCAGTAATTGTATGGGTTGTAATTTTGTAGTTTGAGCGTAAAATGTTTAGAATGCATTGCGAAAAAAAAAATTTTTAAATATATAACTTAGTTTTTTTTAACAAAGACAAAAAGGGCTACGTGATTCCTATATAATTATTTGATAAAATATCTAGAGTTATGCATGGAGCAAGATAAAATCAACTTTACACTTATATAGTAAATTACATTATGCAGTCATTTTCTTTTTGCAGTCATTGAACTTTCTATATAGTTTTGTAATACATTAATATTATTTTCACGTTATCGCCCTTCACCGTAGCACTTTCATAAAACGAAAGAGTAATATTACATTTTATGATCAAAATTAAATCATCTCATATCAGCTGCGGTGGTAGCGGT
This sequence comes from Pieris napi, assembly GCF_905475465.1. Lineage (NCBI taxonomy): Eukaryota > Metazoa > Arthropoda > Insecta > Lepidoptera > Pieridae > Pieris > Pieris napi. Next base: position 234,087 of record NC_062256.1, read on the forward strand.
GTTAGCGTGCACTTTTTCAGGTTACTGACATTATCAAATTATCAGCACAAAGTACGCAAACAGACAAGTAAAATAACATCAAGAATTAGAGTTTGGTTCTTTAGGCTTTAACATCTGTTAGAAACTTCATTAAACTAACAGTTAAGTTATGTTAACACCCCAAATAACTATATACTAATGGATAAAATTATCAGTCAGTCGTGCAAATGAGCATATGCTTATATCTTTGATATCAAAGAAAGAAATTGATAAATATTTGACGCGTGTTGATCTTACAAAGTAAATGAGCTATTCTCTGGAAAGGGTCAAAAGGACAAGTAAGCCCGCAGGGTGCAACTAACACACTTCCTTTGTTCTCTAACTAGGCTCAAAAGTAGGTCAAAACATACAATATTATGTACTTTTACTGAGCTCAGTGGTTCACGCAGAGGCTAATTCAATGCGGTAGAGAACCCTGGTAATCCTATACTAATATATTTTTACGCAACTCCAGCTTGCGTAAAGAAACTACATTCAGAAGTGAATAGCACCTGAAAGGGAGGAAATCCAAAATATTGTATGATCATTAAAACGATAGTAAATTAATAAATAATATCTGTTCATAAACTAACTTAAAATAATACTTCCATTTCAACGTCAACATAATATTTGCTTTTCTTAGCAAAAATATTTCAAGTCTATGTGCACAAAATTAAATTTATATGAAGAAATGATGACCATTTCCAGGGTTGAGAAGGCTCTTGCATTATTATATATTAATGGGTTGATAGTAATTATCCCATTTTGGCCGTCAAAACATAATCGTACCCGCCTACGTTGCTACGCGCTACGCCGTAGTGCGCGTAGGAGATTACTACGAGCATAGACGCAACGACATTTTATTGTTAGCCTTGAACCACTACACTACAAAATATTCTCCTTCAGTTTGTAGTTTGAGAATTTATTATATGTATTAACTTAATTTAATTGATTTACATAGAAATATATATCAAAATAAAACCCTTTTAACAAATATACACGCGAATTATTATTTGCCTAATTCGACGTTTCTAAATATATTTAAGTAACCTTGTTTAGCTAGAAACTAAAATATTATATATAACTTGTTAAATAATGTAACTTCAATAAGTAACTTTTATGAATATTTTATATTTTTAATTTATTCATGTCATTCATGTTGTTACTTGTTAGCAAACCTTTAGAATAATCATTAGTATCGTAAAAATAACTAAACAAAAAATAAAAAATATATTCTTTTAGTTATTTTGGGCACAGAATATTTGATATTTTATATAGTGACATATAAAAATAATAAAAGAAAAATTTAGCAATTCTGCTGGAGGCATCTTAATTCTACGAATCAAATTAAATAAGGAATTTCTCATATTTATTTTAGTTAGGGCTGTAATCCTTACTTTCTATAAATATAAAAATAATAACATAATATGTGGGATTGGTAAAATCGTTTTTTTTTTCACGTGGTGTAAAAAAATTAAAAAACAAAAACTTTAAAGTTTTTCGTTGGGATTTAATAATTTCGTAAACTCATTAATTTCCAGCAAACTTACAGATTTTGTACTCGGAGTTCAACTCTAGAAAAATAAAAGTTAAGTGTCATTACACTTTCTTTAACTTCCCAAAGCAGATACAAAAAAAATCATCAACAAAATAAATTACTAGAAAATAATAATTTAATTTATCGAAATACATTCATGTCTCAACCTCAACCATTATTTTTCCCATTTGGATGTAACGAAGCATCAAATACAGATCGCCGTGGGCCACTTGTTAGAGAAAACATTTTCTTTCGTAACCTTTGTTATTTTGGAAATTAGTAATTGATTGTAGTTATTCCCGCGACTTTGCTCGGCTTTGCAGCTGTAAAAGTGTGTTCCGTCAGTGCTTTCTGTATCTTAAGAAGTTTCTTTGTCTGTAGAATAATATTTTTAATAATAACTATAAAACGTATTTTTATATTATGTCTTTCTATACATAATTGGTACTGAAAAAAATTTAAAAGTTTTATTTACATTTAAGAATACTGAAAGTAACGCTGAAATAAAACAAAGATGTTGATACGTATCCATAAGACTGACAATATATATATTTGATATTAATTTATAGGCAGGATCTTTATACATATACGTTATATATGTTTTCCATTTCTAGGTCGTATCTATCACCTCAATGGTCCAGTTGGTCGCGTATATATAAATACATACGCTTATTGAACACATTAAGACCGTCCTTCATTCACTTTGTTACAAATTGGTAACATCTTTAGGTATAATTACAATTCATCGTAATAACCTCCTACCCTTTTGAAAGTCGGTTAAAGTGCATTAAAAGACTGAAAACTATCAGGCTAAACCTCAGTCTCAAAGGTGTATGCAAATTTAAATACTTGTCACAAGTAGGTCACAGCTTTGATCAACTGAAACGGAGGCTTACACGGGAGATGTTTGAAAGCACTTATTTATATATTGACTGCGGCTTTGTACATCATTTTATCTACAATATTAAGATAAATAAAAATAACCAAATTAGAGCCTATCTGCATTGAATATTATAACCTATATTGCCCTGCACCTCAATTTTTATTATTCGTATTTGAAAAAACAACCCTTTTTTAATAATTGATACAGCGGGCTTAAAGTATAGGTGTATGGAGTCGATTCTTGGTGAAGAAATAATTTGTTAAGGTTGCTTTTTGCTTATAAAGAATGATCAGCAAATCAGACGATGGAATGCACCCCATGCATCATTAGGGGATCAACAAGCAAAGACATAGACTGTCTTTCTGTAAACTAAATAGTGCATCCAGATCAAAATAATAATTCTAAAGTAAGATAAATGTATACAATTAACAATATTGAGTATAGGGAATTACATTATATTTATCTGGACAGTTTAAAACATTCCCATTTTACGTAAATTTATAAAATTATACTGAAAATAACGTATTCGTAGTATATTAAAATGCCACAAATAACTTGTGGTCATACATTTCTAAAGCACCCAACATATAATTGATTTAATTTTTTTTTACTGATATAGTAAAAAAATAATAGCCAGTTGTTAAAATGGTAGTAGCTGTATCGTATTGATATTGATATTGATGAAGGAGGAATATTTTAAGCTATATACGTAATAAGGTAAATTGTGCTACGAACAATTGAACTTAATATACAGCTTAGTAACCAAAAATACAAAATTTGCAAAGGGTGAAGTGAGTTCAAGCTAGCGACATCACTGACAGAATATTACTATTCTTCCCACGTTCTAAATAAGAAGAAATCAAGGCGTGTTGTAACAATTCCTCATATTACACGCAATATTACACAATATGAATAAATTGCTATCATAAAAATACGAATTCTAATATACAAGAAAAGGGAATAATACGACAATTTTTGGGTAGTTGCGAAATGGGGATTATTAAATTTATAGATATTATTAAAGCGTGAGTGAACCGGGCGGATGTTTATTATTCTTATTTTATATTGTATCCGCGACATTTATGAATTCTAGTAATTTGTAGTAAATAAAATATAAATATTATACTAACGAAATTAATAATTTTTATGCAGCTGTCGCAACATACCTACCAATAAACGCAAAGCTCATTTTTTCTATTGTAAACACATTAATACAACTAACATGATCAACCACTTCTTAAGTCTCGAAACCGAGTAAGCTTGTTATGGATTGGGCCGGAAGGATATTTGGGCCCGTCAAGGAAATCGATGGGAAATATCGACACATGATGAACCATGAATTAAATGAACATATGACAATATAATCAGATTCTGAAAAACCCAGAGACTGAGATGGGTAAGCCACATGGAGGGAATGAAAAATAAACCATAATTCAGCAGAAAAGGGCAAGAGGCAGGCCAAGGAAGAGATGTAAGAATTCCATTGAAGATGACTTGAGAGTGATGGGAAAGTATACAAACTAGGAGAGAGTGGCCAAGACCAGTGGATGATTATTGTAGATGAGGCCAAGACTCATAAAGGGTTGTAGCGCTACTAAATGATGACGATCATGATGGTGATAAACATATTTGAGTTCTTTTAAGAGTAAAATATTTACATAAAATGTTGTTTGTATATTTGTTTGGGAAAAGCCTCCTATATAATGCCCTCTTAAAACATGGCCACAAGTAGTGCCCATTTGTTATGTACAAAGAAGTAATGTACTGTATCAGAACTTGTGTGATGTCTTTTGGCCTAAAATAAATATTTACGAAGATATTTAGAAGCGCTTTATTCCAATGTAGTAAGGTTTATTTAAAAATGGATTATCAAAGTTTAAATCGTTTACTAATGAATTTTTAAAACTCGGAAAAAACTCGCATTTCAAGAACGCAGAGACGGATTTTCATTTCACTTCTTATTCATATTCCATTTTTTCTTTTTATCATACAGTAAACAGTCATACTATGTATAACTCATTTGTAGGATAATTAAAAAGCAAGAATAGATTATATAAATTAAATACGGTCGATTGAGATAAGAGCGACAACAACAAAAGCAAGTTATTTAACACACATAACCGTGTATGAGAATAATTGTGAAAAATTGCCAGCACCAATAATTGTCACCGAAGTTGGTATTTAGACAAAGCTGGAACGTGCTTCTAATATTTACTTAAAACCTCAAAAAGTTCATCCCTGTGAAGGGTTCAAACTTTCCAACTCAAATAAACCGAAAAACTTTGAAAAGTTTAACCGAAATGAACGTCTATTTAAAATGGAGGCTTTTCCATATTTTTTAAACCTAGAATGAATCCTGAATATTTTATCATTCGTTGGTGATAAAAGATTAAAAAGTACTTGTACTACTAAGCTTCTAGTAGATTTCTTCTTTGTTTTTGACGTGTCTTACCATACAATTGGTTAGAACTTCTTTTATGGAGAGAAACGCGAATTTATTACATTATTATTTACATAAGCCTGTAACACACAATGTGTTGAAATCATTAATAAATAAAGAAGGGATTGTAGAAGAATATTTCATCGTGTTTATTTATTTATGCTATATAAACTATATGTTTATAGCACCTGTATCAAACCTGTTGTTTAATTTAAAAAAAATTAAACAACTCTCTCCATAGTAGCTTATCATTAAAAAAAATCAAACACTCCACTACACGGAATACTCGTCGAGCGAGTTTGCTTCTCTTGCCGAAGCCGCGTACAAATTATATGAAGAAGTCTATTAAGTATGAGGGTGTGCAATTATTTAATCAATTACGGTCTAAAATTCGTGTTATTAGTGCGTTTTATCATTTATCAGAATGAGTCTAAAATTGGGACTGCTGATGGCGACTTGTATCTCGTTCGTAAACATACATATTAACTATCTCATTTATACGTAAACATTTTTGTCATGAGACATAAAGTTCTTCAAACATAATATACATTTAAAACTAAGGTTTTCATTCTACAATATTCTATTCTAAATAAATTGTAAAGTATTCATGTATTTCCATCCGCTTAAATATAATTACAAATTACTATGTTAAAATATTCATTAGTTAACATTAATTATCTTGATATTCGATACTGATATTTGCAAATATTTGCTCTAATTTTACGAACATTAACAGCTCTGTATTTCAGGTTTTAATTGCACTGACTAAACCCAAATACGCTAGACTTCAAACGTGAACGTATAAAAATTAACCAGCATGAAGAAATGGGAAATAAAAGAATGGGACCTGCCCTGCGATTCTGTAACTCACTTTTCGAACTCACACAACGGTTTTCGCATCGGCGGTCGCTCTCAAATCAGTCGTGAAGCAGTCATTTTATGATTTGGCATTCTGATAAACAATAAATTACAAGCTCCCACCTTTTCAGAATGCCAAATCATAAAATGACTGCTTCACGACTGATTTGAGAGCGACCGCCGATGCGAAAACCGCTGTGTGAGTTCGAAAAGTGAGTTACAGAATCGCAGGGCAGCATGCCGTTTATTTATTCTTTTCATATCGAACTCTGAACCTTTTTTTATTGATAAACCAAGTACATCATTATCTGAACTACAAAAGCGCTTCACTTGTTACTAAAGTACTGAAAAACTTCTAAGGGGACATGACGTCGATTTCGAGAATGATGCCATGAGAATATATATATATATAACAGTAATATACTCATGACATCATCGTCAAGAAAAATTCCGGGAGTGCTGGGATTCCAACGTGGCGTAAGAGTTGAAAATCGCTCACTTAACTCTACACTAACATTGCCTTTGTTCTTGACTAAGTAAATTGATGAATATAATACAAGACAATACAAATTTATTGTATGTTCACAAATATAAAAAAGGCATTAAATAAATAAAGAAGAATGACAAAGTTATTGTTAATTTTCAAACAAAATAAAGTATTATATTTAAACCTTTTTACTTAATAGTATAGAGTAAATTTATTATTTTCAAAGAACGATTACTTATTCATTCAATATTAAGATTCACTTCGTGTATTATCACTTGTATCTGGAAGATATTTGCATTTCATTTTCTCAATGTTTTATGTACTTTGTCGACGTTTATTAAATTGTCTCGTCAAATACATTCATTTACATTAATGTAATTTTTTTGTGGGTGTGTATATCGTGGCTCCTAAACGGATATATCGAACGTGTACTACTCTTTTCGAGTTGGGTCCTACGAGAAAAGGGCTTACCAATTCTTAGCTTCTTTGCGTTCGTGAGGCGTCACTGGCAGTGTCAGTGTCTTCATGAGAGGTAATATCACTTAACACCGGCTACCTAAGGCCTACCTTAGGTACTTTTGTTCCGTGTTGTATTAATTTTATTACGTCTTGTTCATAATCTATGTAAATACCCGAATTGACAAAAATCTTATCTTTTATGTCAATAACATTGAGCCTATCTGTAATAACTAAATGATACATATACAAAATACTTACTTTTTTGCTGTTTGCTTAAAATAAATATGATTGATTATTGTTGTTTTCATAGCATTAATAAAATTGATGTCTCGATAACCATTCACTTAGTCAACAAAACATACAATTGGGACAGCATGGCGCATTGCCAGCTTATAATTTTAATAACAAAATGGCGGCGGCCTAGTTCCCGCGTTTTCAATTTTTTTATTAGCAGCCTGTGTTATTGACTGCGCCATTCAATGCCGATTTTACGTTTTCTTTTTCATTGTGTATGCGTGTGACTGTCATTAGTTTGATTGTCAATTGTCATGTATGGATTAATATTAATGCACATTAATTGTAATATTGAATAATGAGACATTGTGTTATATTAGAACATTTATAGAAAACCCTTAGGAATAATCTTAAATAAATCATTTTCACTACTATGCCCAATCGAAGCCTGGATTAAAAATGGCCAATAGGAATACAACGTATATCAGAAAGGAATTTATGGAATGAGAACACTACTTTGTAAGTACTATAAAACAGGCTCTGCAAACATCTTTATCATAGAAAATGAATGTAAAACGCGGGCTTTAACTAGTGTATGTGTCTCCGATATTTTTAGGTTAACCAAACTTGGCTGAGGCTTAATACATAATGTCAACATTTGGGATGAGTCATATTTTTGTTACGTCTCGTCTGAAAAAATATGTTCTTTGAAATCACTACACACTATGCTGTTAATATAATTTTATAACCTTAGATGTAATTTTCTCTCATTATTTTTCTGAGATTGTCAGGTTTTACGCAACTATTAGTAATAAGATAATATACAAAAGATACAAAATATATATTGTGACTTTCAACTTTCTAGTCAACCCTTTCTCTTTCTACGTTAAAAGAAGTAAGTATAAAAGACAAAAAAGTGTTATACTCTTTCCCATACGTATTTGTTCTTAATTTACCTATACCAGTCTGCAAGTAATAAATTGAAATGAGACTCCTTATCACTATGATGTATTGAGGCAGAGAAAAGGGACAATTTATTTCGTACTGAAATACGATGATACATAATAAATTGGATTTATTTCAGTCAACGCCTAGTTGTTACCAGACTTTTGTTTAAGGACAAAGCACTTAAACTGTACAAACATTATCAACACTTGATAATGTACTTTGGAAATTATCTCTGTGTTATAAGAGGATCCTCCATTTCCCCACGAGAATTCTAGCTTGGATGAAGCACCTCGTTACCCACTGAGCCAGCTTTGCGGTTAATTTCCATTATAATACGTAATAGCGAATAATTCTGAATATTAAGCCTAAACAGCAAGTAGTAACTGTGTTCGAATTTCAAATGATCGCACCTGCGCGTTTGGCACCGCGCCAGTAGGCATTATCATAAATTATTTTCCACAGCTCCACTATTACCTATTGGGGGAAATTCAGACTTGTTTGTAAGAGTTTGATATCCTTTTTATCTAATAAAAATCACTTTACGACATTTAAATAACTCAACACTACAATTACGACTAAGAAAATAAGCCTTTCGCCTTCTGCTCCATAAATTAGCTATGGATGATTATTTACTGTAACGGATATATATTTTTGTTACAATTATAACAAGCAAGAAAAGAATATATGAATTATGTAATATTTATACATCGCAGCCAAGTTTTTATAAATGTTGATTTTATATTAAACGAGTCAAAGATGTCCTCCAATATTTATGTTTATGTAATATAAACATAAATATTAAAACATCGTTTAACAACCTTTCCACCGATCACATCCGTGTATTAATATTCCAGTCGCGAGAAAAACGAATTTTCTTTTTAATTTACTGCGACACTTTGACAGAAATAAGTATTGGGTCGCTGTATTTAATACTGTTTGTCTTGAGAACCTACTTATTTAAGAGTGTACTAGCTCTGTTCCGTGGCTTCGTCTGACTTTAAAAACAATTAAGTGTGAATATTATAATTCATTATAACTAATTTAACAGTTTAGACCTGTATATAGAGAGAATAATAATAAAGAATTCATCACACACTGGAAATCAAGGGGACACACAATTAGTTATTTATCTAAAACCCCAGCGTTTTATTACAATAAAAACCTCGTGGCCATAGATGGCGCTAATATGCCTACTATTAAATAGACCCAAAATCATAATATTATGCGATGCGACAATCTCTCGATGACAACGATTGTTTAAAAGCAGTCAAATCGTCGAAATAGCGTAAATAAATTCAAATGAAGTAGAATTCGCGTAAGTTAAAAGGTCTTGGAACAGCAATTATTGTGTTAAGTCCCCTAATTCCCTAGTGTAGTCCCCAGTACAAAGCTATAACTATAATATTAGTAACTTAAAGTTTTTATAATTACAATGGAGTAACACTGGTGTAGAGAATACAATAAACAACTTTAAGGGCACGACAAAACTACAACTTGGCGTATTTGGTTGATTCAATTCATTGTAAGATCGTATATCGCATTCCTTGTAGCAATACCGCTACGTTGCTACGAATGTAAAACTGTCACGTCTATTTATTCTTTATTATATTCATACCACTTTTACTGGAGAAACCAAAGTATTTATAACTATAATATGATTACTTTTTTATTTATTGGCTATCCATATTAAAGAATATAATAGATTTAATATATGTACGCAAATAAAAATTTAGTCTGGTATTTATCAGAATCGATAACTAATGTTATTTAATAATATTTTGTTTTGTTTTGTTTTTAAAGGAATCAAGGTTCTTCTAACATTTATCTATATATATAAAAAGAAAATGGTGTTCGTTTGAGGCTCTTTCACGCTTAAACCACTGATCGTATCGACATGAAACTACCACCATTCGATGCGAAATTTTTCCTAGATGGTTTATGGCTATTTATTTATTAAATTCCAATGTTCCTTCATTTTTTTATTGCTGTTTTACTTTTATGAAAATTTATCCATACGGACTTCACCGCGGAAACATTCAAAACGTCAACATCTGTTAAAAACTCGATTTCCGAAATATTTCAATTTTCTTAGCGGGAAGTTAAAAAGAAGAATAATAAAAATATGAAAAAAAAAAAAATAATGAAACATAAAATTTATTTTAATTCGTCCAGCAAAGCGGGCGCGAAACGGCTAGTTCCACATATAATCAATTACTATTGTTTTGTGCCAGTCTGTCCTTATTCTCTGTAATTAATAAGGTTGTTCAATGGTTTGAATAAGATCAAGCGTATTATTAATTGACCTTGGCTATACTTTGTACCGCCATAATTAATTCCGCGATCCACACCCCAGCTCTCGGGGGGGTAATTTTTGTATAAACAACCCCTTTAGCCTTTGAATATTAAACAGGAGTAAAATCGATATAGCGAATTGTGTCAAACAATACACGATGAATTAGCTTACCTAACACAAGTGCTTAAACTGTATTATAATGCTCTGCTTTGGCACGTGACTTCATTCATAAGATTTAACTGATGAATATATTATGTAAGTAAATACAAATAGAGTATGACGTTACACATAAGTTTTTTACACAATTTCAAAGATTCTGTTGTGTAAATTTGAGAAAGTTTAGAGTCTCAAGAAAAGGAAATATTTCTTACTTCTCTAGTGAATCGGTTCTAAGCGCAGATCTACGTTAAATAAATTACTTTCTTTTGTATTCATGACACAATAGCATGCTTTTATTAACGTTATACGAAAAGTGAGATCTAATTTATATAGAAAATTTTATTCTATTTTCTAACCTTTTTATTTTAAGCGGCCTTATGAAAATCGTATCGCGTAATAGATAAGTGAAATAAGCACTTATTTTTCATCGACGCTTCTTGACGTACCTAGAAATATGGAGGCCAGCGACAAAATTATAATATTTTATAGTTTTTCATCATCATATGAAAACATCTAATCCACTATCCATTACATATTTCAATTAGACTAATCGCTCTGTCAGCTAACAGTTTGTTAAATAGTGACAGGATTAAACGTTGTTTAAAATAAACAGTCATTGTACGTAGTTTATGTGACAGTCGACAGCGGATTTATTTCCTAAAAATGAAATTACGTACAAATATTTTATACTTACTCGTCCGCTCATTTCATAGATTTTCGCACATTTTTAGGCGATGCAATTAATTATTATATTTTCAATGAATATATCGGTTGAATATATATTATAAAGTTATGTTGTAGCCAATGATTTATTGTGAAATAATATTAAAGGAGAATTAACTAAACATGAGGATTGTACCTACAGTATTTATATTAGTTTGAGTTTTTTACTCAATTAATCTTAAATATGTCAGTTTTGAGCGATCTGTCATGTGTTAAACACTTAAATTTATCTTAAATAATAGTTGCCTTTAAGAAATAAATAGTAATTTCGCATTCAACACTAAAACACCTTTTAACAAGCATTTGCAAAATGGATGTCTAGATTCCTTACTGAATCTAATCAGATATAGTCTTGAATAAAACATTATCTTTATCGTTTACACTGAAGAATTCTAATACAGATTCTAATAAATGTCTTTGAGATTTGAATTGGTACACTTTATGGACCAGTATTGCATTTGAAAGGGAAATGAATTAATGTTTTGCAATGCTACTAGTTAGCAATACCAGGGTAGAGCAGTACTTCTACTAACAAACGTAACAGTCTTGCAATAATGCAATTATAGAAAATAAATATCTTATGGTTACAAATAGCACCGTAGTAGCACCATACTTTCTATATTACTCATGGTAGAGATGCATCCTATGTTTACATTTTTTTCTTAATAATAGTTGCTATTTTCCAATGTTGGTATAATAAAATACATTTATGGGGGTAAACGAGCCTACAGGACGTCCATAAAGGGCAGTCTTCGCAGCTCATGGACGTGGGTGCGTTGCCGGCCGTTAAGGGAGGGGTATACTCTTTCTTTAAACAATTGAAGGTCGTATCTCTCCCCACTGAGAGTCAATTCCACAGCTCGCTAGTTCGTAAAAGAAATTGTCTTGTGAAGCGGACTGTGGAAGTCTTCCAGCCATCAAGGTGATGCTGATGAAATTTTGAATTAATACGGCTCGTACGGTGTAACGTGTAGTAAGTAACAATAATCTCTTAGACATTAGTTAAATTCGTTAAAAATAAACTACGACGTTGATATCTTCTAACTTAAGTCAAGCACCGATCCCTTTATATTCCCTTTGAAGGAATAGTTCGGGTGATTTTAAACTTTGTCCACGTTGTCCCAATTTAGCCTTTGTACTTTTTACGAAGGGGTTTTCGAACACCCAAAGCGAGGGTGTTGACTTGGCTAATCTACAAATTAGGGTTGACACATGTCCTTTTTAACCGATGCTAAAACATGACCTACTTATACTTATGTAGACGATTTTATTTAATAACTGAATTAATGTTACATAGGGAATTAAGTGATACTTAGAAATATGTGTAATTCACAGACATATATTGAAAAGCTTACAACATTCTGAGAGACTCCAAAGTAATGAGGGTATTATTTTCTTTCTGCAATGTTTTAAACTTATTTATATTTTAATGAAACACAAGAGAATGAAGTTTCTTTAAGTAAAGTTGTTTGAATAATTATGAATGAAGACGAATGACGGCTGTTTCATTTAAACTTAAGATTGGCCAAACTTGAGCCAACTTCAAACAAATGCACTGAGCGATAGCTTTTCAAAACGGATTTTTTTAAAACTAAACTTATGTTTTTGTATTCCTTTGGTCTGATTCAAATCAAATTTTATAACTCTATTTAAATATCAAAACATCTTACATTCTTCTCTCAGTCTTCCCAACACTCCATCAAATATATCCAGTTCGTCAGCTCTACTAAGACAGCAGCAGCAGGGCTTGCCTCCGGGATCCGAAATACTGTTTACAGCCTGTTTTGCCCCTCAAAAAATGAAGTGCAAAGTAGATTGCCGGTTTTTGATAATGTGGCAAAACAAACCTTTCTAACCAAAAATAGGACAACGATTTTGTGTTGTATTCATTCAATTTTGTCATTTAATTTGTATATTTCAGTTAAAAACGACATAATTAAGGCTCAAATGTTAAGTCGTACCTTGTCATTGTTATGGAAGCACAAAGAAAATCATCAAAGAACGAGAAACACCTTAATATAGGCCGTCTAATAATACAAGGCTGTCTTAACCCAGACAAGTGAATGCTGTCTTTCTATATAAATCAAAGAAACCTCAACTTGGCCGATTATATACATCGTAAATAATTTAATTAGCTAAATTAACAATCTTGTAAGCGGGCTTTTATAATAAACAAACAAAACATACTCACTTTGAACAATCTTAATGTCTTTTAATTCATTAAAATTATATTTACTTGTTTATATAAATGCTTACTTCTTACTCTAACCACCACCTTCGTATATGCCATATTCTATGAATAATTAAGATTTTACCACGGCTATAAAGATGGTGAAACTACTTGCATATATAAAGAAACTATTTATAAAATACTGTCACTACGAATAAATTCATGAATTAAAAATACTCCAAATCTATTCCAGACTATATTTTAACACAATTTTGTTAATTAACTGTGGAATGCCATATTTTAATTAGTTTAGTTTTACATTCAGTACGAATGAAGTCGTGAGGTCAAGTTACTAATAACATGATTACGTTAAAATGGGCACACCTTTATAATATATATATATAGAAATAAGGCTGTATTTCGTGTTGAAACTGAGTGATAAGGTAACATGCAATCATTGAATAAAACCTCAAACCCACTAAATGTCAAACTATTACTTTATGTCAAGGGAATGGAATTTTTCACGCTATCATTAATTTTTTATTAATTTACTTTCACATATTTCATTGATATACTACGTTACTACACTCTGCGTACTAAACGCGTAAGAATACGAAAAATATTGTTACGGAAATAGAAAGCCTTAAAAATAACGTCTCGTACTTTTAAGAAGAGCGTTGGTTACTGCCCTTCTGCTACAGCTCTTAACTCTTTTTATCATAGAGATATCACATCCGTCACTTGTCACGATCCAAAGATATTGCCACTTTATGTGTGCTACCAATTGTACGCTAAACTCTGTCGTAATACGAAATGAGTGTTAAGTATACATACTCGTACACCCCAAGATAGATGTGTATTAGTTTATAGCATTCAATGAGCAACAAACCTAACGTAAGCTTACACGCAACTCACGAACTAAAATAATATTGTTAATTATACTCCTTCATTACTCATGTCTTTATTGTTATGAATAGTAGGCGTTAACATAATGTTTTGGCTTTCTTAAAACAAAAACCAAATGCCTTGCTCAGATGCTTAAACATTGTGGACATTTTCAATCCGCTAAAGATTCAATTACAGCTAAACTTTTCATATTAATTGTCTCTTAAAATCAAATTTTTAAATAAAAAAGAATTGTGCGTGTGAATTCTTACCCTATAGGGGGACTAAAATCAATGTTTATAATATCACACTGGTCGTACAATTATGACCATATGTATTTGAATAATTTAATTGCCTTCAATCGTTCCTTGATTTCTTGATTATCATTTGATAACGGTAAACTCCTTCTCGGCCAAGCCTCAGTTTGAAACAAAGCCTGTTGCTTCATCTAATCCGTCCGAATCCATTCAACAACTTAAAGATTAGGGTTTCATAATGGCTAACAATTAATAGAAACATAATAAAAATTACTTCCTTCTGTGAATAATAAAGTATTTGTCTAATATGTAATTTAGGTAGGTATATTAATTTTTCTAGGGTCTTTAATAAATTTTATACAATTTTTAGTGTACTGAAAAACTAACTTAAGGTATAAAATCACTTGTGGTATGTTAGTATAAAAAATTATGTAAAAGACTCGGCTGCTTTCTTGGCTGGTCACATCAAGGCCTATTTAAATAAAGAAGCTCTTAATAACAAACCAGCTTTAAGTGGTTTTCAAAGAAAATGTTACTAAAATAAAGAAAATTAGTCTTTAAATTTCTTTTAAGTATTAAAACCTTTACGTTTTTCATGTTGTCACAGTGTTCTTTTGAAGAAATTATTATTATTAACGGCAATTTCAAAAACATTATTCTTTGTAACCTTATTTCTCTTATTAAAGAATATATTAAATCAGTTTTTTAACTTAAACAACTAATCTTCGAAGGAATAGGTATAAGCTAATCCATGTTATTCTCGGTTAGTTAGCTAATTAATTCAGCATTACTCAACGAGAGAATCTAAGCGAAATAGTTGTATAACAAGAAATTCATTAAATAAACTATTCATTGCCACACAAATACCCTTAACAAAGAAACTTGTTATACGCATGCGCGAAAATAGCGAGACAGAGCACGGTCGAACTCCATTTCGAGACCTAAGTGAGAGTGAGAAAGAGATAGTCATACATTTTTCAGTAATTTGTACATGAGATGTAGTTTTAAAATGATTTTAAAAATCGATCGGTAAGCAACGGTACGCGTAGTCGGTTAGATGATGACTAATAGTTGTGTGTGTGTATGTGTATTTTATGTAATAGAATTTGAAAAAGTCAATGTTGCTTTTTTATTTACAAATATTAATCATAAAATTTTACATCTCATTTACTGAGAATTAAGCAATTCTGTGAACGCAGGGGAGATTTTGCGTGTTTGAAAAACAAAATGACAATGTAAAAATAATCAACTTTACAATTTTTTTGTTATCACGTATCTTGCATTCGAACTCCCCAGGTCGTACGAAATACTCGCGCGTACTCAGTAACATCTAACAGTAACAGTGCATTGTTAGGTTTTCGCTGCGGCATCATCGCAACGGATATTACACCGAAATGGCAAACAAAAATGTCGGATTGGAATCGCTGTCGCTGTTTGAAGTCCGAAAGTACTTATCCTTTAAAAGACTTAGGTGAAACATAGCTCTAACAGGAAGTTCGAGACGTAAATCTTTTTAATGCATAGTGAACTTTAAAGCGCAATGTTTCATAATTACGCCAATCGTAATATTTTCTGTTAAATTATAAGAATGCCCAAAAATGTTGTTAGACTCACTTTACGGACGTGGTAGGGGTTTGAGAACTACAGAACACATAAAATACAACGCCGTTTTTGTGTCTTTTTAAAAAATAACGTACGTTTTCAAAGGCATTAGCCCTCTCTAGAGTCAACTACTCGTACATTCCACATTATTCAGTGTAACATTAAAATTCCCCTTGGATCAAGAGATTTCTTGCGAGATGAAAGTAGTTGTCTGATCTCTCGAAATCCGATTTCTATCTTAATGTATAATATGTCATCAAATACGCAACACTTTAGTAATAATAAATGTTTTATATAATAAAGGTTAAAGATTATATTCCTTTGTTGCAGATTGCCCGGGCGTCGTTAAAGGAAAAGACACAGGTTCTAATATTCTATCTTTAGAAATAGGTCATAAAGGCTGTGTCTGAAAGGACGACACACCGTAAATAATATTGAAACAATCATAATCTTTGGACGTAAATATTTGATCCCTTTGCATCAGCCACTTTTTCACATCACAACACTTTTTTTTTAAATATCCAGATAGCTTAAATGACATAAATTTTGATAACTAAAAATACTTAGGTACTTCGTAGCGGTTCTTTTGAATACTTTTTATTTGAGAATGGTCACTACTCAGTATTGAAATGTTTTACTTTCGAATATCCTGTTCAAAGTCCAGCGAATAAACGTTCACAATGAAGTATATCTTTATCCAATCGTCCGTCTTTATAAATAAAATTATTATTTATGAAATGCTGTACGCCTTACAAAAATAAATCTCGTTATGTTATTAAAACCGAGCTTTTTACGAATATGTTTTTGAAACAAACATTGCTAATTTTGTAATAATAACTTCAATAATATGTCTAACGTAACTGTTACCCAGCTTGCGAATCATTTTTTTAACTAATAATCTGAATAAGATAAATAACTAACTATATACGTACAGTATCGTACGGCGGCTGGTTGCAAACAAAATGTGAATATTTTTTCCATAGAATTATTAATCGTCTTTGTATTTTGTATGCACAAAGCGTAAGCCATGGTTTTGGGCAGCTGTGTTTGCGACACTGGCTGGGGAAATTGTATAAAAATGTTCACGTGAGAGGCGTATTCTATACGGTGATAACGGACCCAAAAAAGGTATTTGTCTTGATACTCGGGTTAAAGGAGTTGCGATCCAAACGTTGTTTTTTTATATTCATGAAGCCATTTGCATGTTCAACTGTATTTATGATTTTTGTCATACGCGGTTGCAGTTGGACCAGATGGAGACAGGATGAAAGGCAAATTATAAGGACAAATACTGAAAATGTGTGATAGCGTCCATTGAGTTATTATGAAATTATCTATGAACATACAAACTTCACACGCGGTTTTTTTTTTGATGTATAATAGGTTTTTTGAGGAAAATACGTTTTATGTTATATGCTGTATTTATAGCTTTTCCTGTGATGTCAAAAGAGTTCCATGTCTACCACGTAGGATATGTTTAGTAGATTCAATAGATAGTTTAATACATTTTTCATTCGCATATATTTTTACCATTTTCAAAGTTTTAAGCGTGCAAACAATTAAATATTTTATATGCATCTTTATAGTTTAATTTTGCAAATGTTTTTTTAACAAAAATAGGGTTGAGATTAAATTAAATTTAGCAATAAGAACAAGTTATTGCCGACCTTAGTACTGATTAAAGCAACCAATTTTCTTAAAATTTTCTTTACCTCTTAAACCCCATTTGATACTTAAATAACGCCTAAGTATCTATTGTTTAAGAGGTGAGCCTTGAGAGCTATTTAGTTGAGAGCTGCTTCAAGAGCAATCGAGGTTTCTTAGATACCTTAAACAAAGCCATTATTTGTCAATGTTAATTATTCTTTACCAAGAGTTCATCAACTTACGAATTTGAGAAAAAGAAAGATTTGTGAATCACCTGTTGTGTATCCAGTTTCTTTTATAAAGAAGTGTAAGAAGATAAAATTTTACTAAAACGTACACACTTAATAGGGAAAAGTGTTTCTATTTAAATCATTATCATTCTACAACGCATGAAACACTATTACAACTTCACAATAGTGTAAGAAAAATAATCTAAACGTTTCGTGTTTATTTAAAGAAACATAAGCTTCTAGGTGAGTTGATGTGAAGAAGTGCTGCGAGTTCCCGATTATTGTCTAATACTACAGATTTAAATAAAACTATTATACTCGTAGGTTAGCGAGAGAGTGCCATGTCAAGTTGAAAGATAATTCATATCAATGATGACGCTTATTGCAATGTTGCCATAATCAAGTAGATATGGCACTTGGCAGAACCGCGGTACATATTTTAAATATGATAGTCGCGTATATTTCTTCGAGTCCACAACGAATCTGCCCGTGTTATCATAAGATAGTGTATCAACAAACATCTCTACTGGGGTTTATTGATCTCACGCACACAAACGCACGGACCCTTTTCGCGTATTAACTTAGGGTTAGATTACACTGAACGGCTCATAAACATAAATTATTTATGAAGGAAATACCGCATTCATTTTTCGCTTTTACTATCTATTATACAATTTTCGTATTTCTATATCGGAATTCTCTATTGTTCTTTCTTCTCAAATAAGATTGGTAACAATACAATAAACGAACATGAAGTGGTCACATGGTCAGTAAACCACGTCTTATTGTAATTTTAAATACGTTATATATAAGTTGCATATATATATATTGGAACTTCACAAATACGAAATCGTATTAAAAGTATACGGCAACCCTAACACACACACATTTCTACGAAAATTTGGCAAATGTCCTCAAATGCGGCGACATTTCACCCTTTTTGTGTGACAGCGGTAGCGACAGCAACTTACGTAAAAACATATTTACTGCATCTACGTTGAGCTGAAAGAATTTAACTTTTTTCTTATTTATTTGCATTTTTATTTTATTCTAAGATAATATACGTTTGTAACGATAATGATATATCTTATTTCGTTTATACAAATATACATATAGAACATTTGTTATCGAATTTTAGGGAATTATAACTGTTTATGCGGTTCAATTATTAAATTTCTTCATAAGTCTTGTGTCTTTTCCAATAAGAAAATCCGGTTTAAATAATTACGATATTTTCAATTGCTAACCGTACTCAAAGGGCGTGGACATTAAAACGTACAGTTGAATTACCGAATTCCGGCTTGACTTGTACAGGAGTGGAACGTTCACTGTAAAAATACTTTACGTCCCTTAGCCTCATCAGGCTATACTTTGGGTAAATAACATTATTATTATTTTGCTAGGAATAAAGCATACTGAATAAACAAACCTATCAAAACCAGTTCCTCAGATGATGCCAAGTGCGTTACCCACCGGACATAATATATTTTTACAGTTAGAATCTGAGTAAATAGGCTAAGTTACAACTAAGCTAGTGCTGACAAAGTCATCCACTAGTAATGCGTGTATATTTGCCCTTAATGTGAACGCAGCAGGCTTTTACTTACGGCTAAGTGGGTTTCTAAGTCACTTAGAGCTTTATGCGTACATAATTACATATAAGCTTTAACTGTTAATATTATATATTAACATACTGTTCTGTTTTGAATCGATTTCGAATTTATCTATAACAAACATAGGTGATTTGTGTAACGTATTCTGTTAATGAGACGATCAAAGATAACTGAACTAAAATCTGATACAAATATCCATTATTGAAAAATACGAAAACAAATTATTAATGATCAAATTAAAAAAAATTAAATGGATAAACTAGATGGGAAGTCATTCTTCAGCACTGAATAAAGAGTCAAAATGCTCATAATAATTCTCTTCGCCTCAATAAGCAGTAATCACCCGCATAATTTAACATTAGCATATAAAGTATTTTCTTAAGAAATACCATTTTTAGCACACATTCAATTTTGGCACGACTTAGCACGTTTAGCTTTGAAAAATTGCTTTTTTACTTAAAGTAATCTAAAAGTATGTAAAACGTTATTATTAAAGGAAATTCTGAAATACGATTGAGGCCGATTGAGAGAGAGTGAGAAGGGCGAATTACTTTACAGACATTATATTTTTAAAATTAAAATTTCGTAAAGAGAATTTACGAAATATTAGTATTTTATGCAAATTTATTGAAATCTCAAACGACGAATTGTAAATTAAAATGTCACGTGTTTTTATTATCGAAGAATTAAATTTATTATTTGTATTAATTTTCGACACTTAATATTTTAATGACATTTAATTTCATTAAATTCCTAATACATATATTCATTTTTCTCTCCCTCTAAGTCTCGGAAATCTAAAGTTTTAGATTTGTATAAATATGAACAAGATTTAAAAATTAGTTTTCCAAAGAAGTTTCACTTCTGACATGTGTCCCTTGTACGCACGCACTTTTTTTAATATGAAGACGTTTTAAAATAACACTGCTTTTAACGTTACTAAATAACCTTCAAATATCGAAAGTACAGCCACAGAATTATTACGTTGATATCTAATAAATTCCAATGACAGACGCAGTTAGATTAGTTAACCTTTATTTTTAACAAAACGTGATAATTATTTGATAATAACTCTCCGGGAGAGTTAACCTAGAAGGAGACTAGTGTAGAGAAAAATGAGGTTGTAAGAATTAGGGTGGTGAGGTCAAAATGCTAGCCATGTCAACAATTATGATGCCAGCAGCGACGATGACGACAATGACCAACGCCGGGCCCATCCCGGTCGCAGCGGCCACCAAGTTGGAGCCCAAATTGCTGCAGCTGCCACATCCGGCGCTGATGCAGCAGCAACCACAACAGCATCATCATCAGCACCAGCACGGGAATATTAATAAGCTTGGTGAGTGATAGATTTAGTACTAATTGGAGCAACTGAGAGAAATATAATGAACGGTTCAAATATAGGAATCTTTTCTCCAACTTTGATTTTGTTCCCTTTGGAGTAGAGACGGCCCACGGCCTTGGGGTTCAAGTGCACAGGCACTAATTAAAGATTTAAGTTGGCATCTGGTGGATAGTGACTCCAGAGCTGGTGTTTTCCTCGAATCATCGCAATACAGCGAGGAAACGCCAGCATTAAAGGTACACTGCCACAGGGAGCAAACTTTTTAAATTTATATTTATCTAATTTTTGTTTTTATTATTACTATGTAGGTTGAGCATATGGTAATAATGTATTTGAGAGAAATAGGTTTGATAGACACTTTGAGTGCTTTTCTGCAATCTAGTCCAGCGAGAGATCACCGTCAGCCGTCAATTATTCTATCTGCTAGAATTAATAAAAGAAGTCCTCGATACCTCCTTGGCTAATATAATAATATAACATATACAAACAATAACTTAATGATTAATTACAACAATAAATAGCACTTAAAGCGTTTTCCATTAACGTATTTATATTAATATCAACCCCTTTTTATGCTAATTCAAAATAAATAAATTAACACAAGTTTTCGTTCTCAGATAACGTAAGATAACGAGAAAGGGCCTTTTACAATAATACGCTAAAGTTAGCCTTAAATTACCTCTTAAATCAACAAGCCGAGGGTTGTCACATAAAAAAATATAATAACAAGTTTATGTGTTTTTTATAGCGCAGGTAAATATATTGTTGGCATAACAGGGCAAAAGATATATGGTTTGCACGCACGGGCAGTATGTTACAATAATCTGTTGGTTTGTTTATTGTACTAACGCTGAGAATCTCATCCAATGATGAAGAAGATAATCTAACACAGGTTACAACTTATTTTAATAATAAGTTATTTTAATGGTAAACTAACAACATATTTTTTAAGGAATAAATTAAATAAAAAGAAGAGTACCAACGGCATTTTCTTTCATTTAGCATTGCTTAGCACCAATAAGGACAAAACATGACTCAGATAGACTTACCATAATTTTTAGGGAGTTGAAATAGCGCTAAAACTGACTTACTTAGACTTGAGAGAAGAAGTATATTTTCGCAACCAACGTACTTGATCAGTTGATTAATAGTAGTTGTTTTTATCATAATACTCTATAAATCAAAACTTTGGTTTCTTAGTTAACTACTGATACCTAGTAGGTACTAGGTATCATCAAAATTCGACTTACTTTTTAGCAACGCTAGTTAAGTATGTGATTAAAAGTGAATAGTATTTGACATCTTCCTACACCATATTATATTGCGTCGTGGTTATTTGGCTAACTGTATTTCATAGTCAATGGCACTTTATGGCTTCTTGAGATAGCGGGCTTTTGTCCAATTTTATGGCATTTAATGTGATAATAGACTATTTATTTTGATGTAACTGAGCAGTGACATTAATAGTTTTTTTTTAATATAATTAAAATAAAAACCTTTTAAGCCTTAAATATGAGAAAACAAAAACTTTTATTACGTATTAATTATTATTTCTCGTTTTTTTTAAGACATTCAGTGTAATTGCACTAACTTAACTAAATATTGGTCTGTCTCTAACAAATCACAATTACTTAAATATGGCTAATCCAAAAGTAGACTTAAGTAAGTTAAGCTTAGTGATATTTGTAAAGCGTACTTAAGCTAAGCTTATACTGTCAAATTGACAGTGTTGTGAATAAAAAAAAACATAAAAAATTGTATAAAGTTTTGCTTAGCATTCACTCGATAGATATTGGTATCACTTATTCCACGTCATCTAATATATAAAATTCTCGTGTCACAGTTTTCAAAGTCAAAGTCAAATATTTTATTTCAATTAGACCATCTAAAATGGCATATATATATATATAAAGAAGATTCTAGTTGCCCCTTCCAAAAGGTAGTTTCGTGTGGAGAAGAATGGGCAAGAAACTCCACACTTACTCTTTTAAAATAGGTTTACAATATTTTGTTACATTTGTTAAATAATTATATGTGAAGACAATGTACTCTTAGCATAAACTACTATACTAAAAAAGTTAGTATACATGTTCCTCACATATTTACAAATATCGAAACCGTAGAATATTAACATTAAAGAGTAATAAAAGTATTAAAAAAACATAACAAAACAGTGTGTGACATACAAAAAAAAATAATTACATTTGTAGCATTATAAAAAAATAATAATAATAACAAAAATATGCTAAAGCAAAAAATCAGCAACCAATTTGATTTTGTCCAGGCTCTATGATTGTCCTATGGAGCACGACCAGCATGTTTCCAAGCATTCTTATCTTGAATATACGAAATATTATCTTGAATTTTCGTTGCCATACTCCTCCGAAACGGCTTGACCGATTTTGATGAAATTTTTTGTGCTTATCCGGTGATGAGAATCGGCCAACATCTATTTTTTATCCCCCTAAATGTTAGGGGTAGTCCACCCCTAAATTTTTATTTTTATTTTTTACATAAAATTTTTAATTTCTATTTTTTTATGATACAACATACAAAAATACATACAACCCCTAACTTTCGCCCCTCTACGATTAACCCCTATTTTTTTATTATAAGTGATATGGCAAAACGACGTTTGCCCGGTCAGCTAGTTAAATTATAATTCCCTACACATCGACAAAGAAGACAGAGGGTGTAGGCCGAGAGAAAAAGCCGGCGTAAAAAACTCTCGGTACTCTTTTAAAATAGCAAATCATCAAACAACACTTATTTTAAAACAAATATCGCAAATTAATTAGAAGTAGCCTGTCTAGCACTAGTCCCAGGCCTTTTTATCAACTAGATAATCGTTGACTTTATAGAAGACCTTTTTACACAGCTTTTCTATAATACATTTCTTAAATTTATTAAAAGGCAGAGATAAAAAGGTCTCTGGGAATTTATTAAAGAAAAGTATCCCTTTTCCCAAAAAAGGAATTACTTTACATAGTCTAGTACGGGGAAATTGCAGCCTGCGTTTGTTCCGTGTATTAACATGGTGCGTATGTTCTATTCTAGTAAACTTATCACTATTTTTGTATACATACATAATATTTTCATAAATATATTGCGAGGGATAGGTAAGTATATTAATTTCCTTGAATTTATCTCTCAGAGATTCCCTACATTTTAAATTATAGACTGCACGATAGCCCTTTTCTGCAGGATGAAAATAGTTTCGACATCAGCAGCATGGCCCCATAATAATAAGCCATAAGTCATTATTAACTAAAATAAACAAAACTAGCTGTATCGACATCAGTTAGTGAGCGAATCTTTTTAACCGCGTAAGCTGCAGAACTAAGTCTCTTCGCCAATCCGTTAATATGAACGCATCCGTGAATATAATACTTAAATACAATGAGTTTTTATAATAGTTTTGAAAAGAAAATGTTCCCCTATTTATTAGGTGTAGAATTCAACTTTGAACAAATGCCCTTCCCTTCAACTACTTTCTCTAGCACTGCGGAAGCCAGAGCGCAAATATGTTTCCAAATACCAATTAAATAATAAAGCAGAGACTAGGAGGTTGTTGTGCCCGTGACTGTTGTGATAACAATACATTTAATAATTTAACCAGGTATTCATATGTTTGTGTGAATTAACGTTTACAGCAAACGCTCTGTTTTAAAATCAGTGGCGCTACAACCTCTTTAGGTCTTGGCCTCAGATTTCTGAATCTGTTTCATGATCATTTTTAAATCTATTAGGCAAGTAGGTGATCAGCCTCCAGTGCCTGACACACGCCGTCGACTTTTTTGGTCTAAGACATGTCGGTTTCCTCACGATGTTTTCCTTCACCGTTCGAGCGAATTTTAAATGCGCACATAGAAAGAAAGTCCATTGGTGCACAGCCGGGGATCGAACCTACGACCTTAGGGATGAGAGTCGCACGATGAACCACTGGGCCAACACTGCTCTAAAAGCTCTGTTTTAGGGAGTTTTAATAAGTAACTGACAATACTAGTGATCACCTAAAACTGTTTACTTTATTGTATGGGTAACAATTAACTTGCTAACTTAAGTACGATTCGTCGTTGCCTAATTATGAATTGATACGAGAAAGATCTAACGGTGTGCGTGGTACACGATTGCTTCTGATTGTAAATACTCCTGTTCTGATTAAACTAATAAAAAGTTAAATAAATAAGAATAATAAGTTATTTCGTATTAAATTCGACTACAAAGTCACGGTATATTTTCAGCCTTAAGTGAAATCCAGTTAAATGGCCTGAAGACTTGCAATTGGTGGAATTAGAACCTTAATTTAAACGTTATATTTTTATTTAATATACATATTTAATGAGTTTATTCAGTTATTTAGATGAAATTGGAGGGTTGTACATGAAAACTATTAGTTTCGAGCCTTCAACCTTTTGTATTCGATTCTAGCAAACGCTTGTACCTACTCGATTACTTGTACAGCGCTCGTCCGAGCTATGAAATGGAGACAATTTTAATATAAATTGTGTTATCTAACACACAATACAAACAAAAAATATTTATACATACGCACGAGTACGAGTATATCGAAGTCAAGAATCTTAAACCAAAACGAATTTGGGAAATACCTGTAACCACTGAGTCTTACAAAGTTTAATTTTGACCAAAAATATGTCCCCTAATCATAAATAGTAACATGAGCGATCTCAGTAACTGGGTCAGCGCATAATTATGTGAATTTATTATGTCACCCTCATTGTACGCTTTTCATTATTTAAAATCATGTAAGGCTTTTAGGGAGAACATAGGTTTAAGTAAAGATACGTGTTAATCCTATTTGGTTAAATAAATCCATTTAAAAGATACGTTTTAACAGATTAAAATTAGTTAATAATAATTGACAAACTTTTGTCATAGGCAACAATTATTTATTAATACAAATGCTTGCCTTTTTATACTTTTAACTAAACGCTTTTCATTATAAGGATGCTTTCTCAAAATACTAGGGATCTATATCATGCTAGGATTAGGATCAGTTTTCTTCAATACTACATTAATTCTCAGTGTTGTCAGTTCTCTCAACCACTATTAAATACATAATGGTCCTTTTCATAAAAAGATGAATATTATATATGACGGAGTGAGATAAGGGAATGGATTATGGACGAGGAGAGTCACGGGAACGGGGGCAGCACCTAAATAATGGTGCAGGAACCAGTCCTCAAGAATTATGCGTGGAAAAAGGAAGGTAGGAAGTGGAGAGTAAAAACTGATGATGAACGATATGTTTTGTCGTCTAACGACACACGACCAGAATTTTAACAAATACAGGAGACCTGCAGGTAAATAGTTGAAAATAATGAAGTCAAAAAATTTGTTTATTGGCATCAGACGTTTCGCAGCTTAATAAAACTGAGGGCCGCACCGACCAGTGTTTGTATAAAAAAGTACTTCATGTCTAGTTCCGCGACCGATCCCGAATCGACTACAGAGTCCATCGGTAGTCATAGGAACGAGTATCATACAATTAATTTTGTCTTTAAGTTTCAAAGGTTTGAAGTTATGATAAATTACTTTTATATAATAATAATGACTATAGAGTCACTATTACTATAGACTATCAAAGAGTCTTAATTTTTTTAGATCTAGCAACATTGAAAAGTCAAATAAACCACCTATAATTTAACTTTGATGTTATGATATTATAATGACAATGGCAGCTGACACTAACGCCATTGCTCTGACATTAATAATAATGAGTATGAAATTACTATTACTACAGACTATCGGTCGGTAATTTATAGATCTAGCAACATGGACAAAACGAGTAAACCACAAATATCAACGATTATAAACTGATTAGCCGTTGACGTTATCAATTTACGCGCTATGTGACATATAATGAGAGTGGTAGCTGATACCAGCGCCATTGCTCCGACATATACCGAATATATGTCGCCTTATTGGTTTTGTACGGAAAGGCAGATACAGTTTTATTTACAAATTTACAAACATACATTAAATTAACAACGAATATGCCTTCTTATGAATATAAAAAGTTGTTTGTGTAACCTTAATATGTATTCATTACAAAATTTTAAGTCCACGTTTAAAATAAAACCACTCAACAATTAACCGTGTTTGGTTTCCAACAACCCATGGCACCTTTTGAAATCTGATAGACAATGAAACCCCAATTTCGAGTGCATTTTAAATGTCCGTTTTGTTTGATATAGACAACACCACTTTTTAGCCCTATTAAGATGAAACCTCTACCTCTTCAATTTACCGTACTTGATTTTAATCCTATCAATTTATAAAGAAAATAACGATATAGAAAATCTACTAGGTACGTAAAATTGTTTGTTTCGTAGAGATGTATAAGTACTCAAGGATTTTACATTCCACTCCTATCTTTCCACAACTGATTGCGAAGTATAGAGGTATTTTAAATTAATACAATGATCATCGTCCGAAAAGGTCACCAACACACTCGCGGGCCAAATAGCATTGTCACCAAGCCAATGATAGGATGTTATCGCGCTAAAAAAAAATTCTCATTATCACTCAAAATATTCAAAAAGTACTCGTATCAAAACCAGACCACGTCTCTAGTTGTAATTTTAAAATTACGCTTGAAACAATGTTTATTTAACATAGAAAAAATGTAAAAACGCCCGAAGGGAACACGTCTGTGGCATGTTGGAAAAAGAAATTTCAATTAATTTTTTGTTAATTTTCAATTCAAGGGCGAATTTAGACTTTTTACTGAGGCTTTTTGTTGTAACAATGTCGTTACGTTAAACATTCCTAAACCTCTTAACGGCTTAAACATTAATTAATTTTTAGATGTACGACACAAATGCGAACAGTTTATGTGTACCTTTTGAATTTTGTGATTGTGGAGGAATATTCGAGTTTGTTGCGAGAAATATTGAATTACACTAGACAGTTTTTCTCTGAAACCTAATCCATACTATATTTCAGTAGAGTCGTCTTCGTGGTACAAAAAAGATTTGGCAAATGAAAATGAGTGAAATGGAGAGACGCCAAGTCCGGAAGTCATCGATATACGTCGACGCCTCAACCGATTGGTTAACTGGAACGTTTACCCCAGAGTTAGGACTTTTCTATCTAACTAGGTATACGCCCTGGTACCTTTTGTACGCAATATTATTGTTACTTATATATATCTCGAGGTACCAGAGGTGTGTACATTGTATACAACTCTTTGTATATAACACTAGTTTAATATTAATTTAAAAAATTCGAATAAATATAAATGAGCTCAGCTGCGCTCACCGCACATTTTTTTTAAGACAACCCAAGCGAAACAAACGTTACCTCAAAAATAAACTTCCATGAAAACTTAATAAAATACAATAATATTAAGATTTATTATTATGTTGTTTTGTCCAAATGCCTAAAGGTTATATAGATAAAGGGATTGCATGATGAAATATGCACCTTTATTGTAAACTGAATGTATTTTTTGTTCACGTAATTCAATATTTAATCATTCTTTCATATCAAAATTATATAGATGTTATCAAATAACACTGGGAACGTTAGCCTTTACAGTCTAAGCTTTACTATATTCAGCTTAACAAAAAAAAGTCAAATCATTTATTCATATAGAACTAGAACTTTAAACACCTTTAACAAAAGTCGTGAGAGCGTAACACAATTGTATTTATAATATTAGGTTAGGATGATATAGGTATTTGCTTTAGTAGGGCGTATTTACTTAACTATAATTACACGGGAGAATAATTAGGGTAATTTATATAATATTTCTTCCTTTTAATGGTGTAATTCCCATTGCGGTTACCTAATTGCTAAACATCACGATATACTGAAATGTGCCTGAAGCAGGAACTTTTGAAAAACGTTATCAAACTTTTCACGGTTCGGTGATTTTGTGTGGCAATTTTTTAGAAACTCCTTATATAAGAACTTCATGATTAAGAACCAGTATATTCACGATAAACATTTTACAGCGCAAGCGATTAATAAGCGAATATTATTATTTATCATCATACATTATATGCCTGATAATTATTTATTGTTTTTTATTGACGTGCATAAGTGTATATTGTGTTACCTAATTGAATAAATGATTTACATTATCGATGTAGCAATTGTTAATTACGCCCATATAGCTGAAGATATGCTTAACCATAAGATACGTACACACAACCCGTACAGCCTAACAGTTCGGTAGCAGAGGCTTATACAGATTTAGCGTGGATACACCAGTATTCAATCCATCTTGGCGTGACTGTTATATGAATTCTCCTCGAAGTCTCAACCCATATTTGCAGAATTTTATCGCGGCTCTAAAAACAATCATCGCATTGCCCCTGGCTCAATGGATCGTTTATTTTATCGCCAACTTAAAGACAAGTGTTTTTTTTTCATTTTAACTTATACATTGAAATATTTATTGTAAGGTAACTTAGTAGAAGTATGTAAATACCAATAGATTTTTGTCAAAGGACATAACATAATCTAGTTGGCTTCTGTCCATAACCAGTCTTCGCTGTTCCAGACCGTGGACAATTTTTTTTTATAAATCGATATCGAAACTTTAGTCGGTTTAAATTATTTTCAACATAATCGCCAAAAATGAGATTTTCAGAATATTATTTTAGTTTATACATCAGAATCAACACCATTACTTACACAACTAACATATTTTAGAAGAATATGTACGTGGAAATAAGTAGTCTTCAGCTATATTAGCTCCTAGGTCTTTCAATAAAAATATGTATAAGTAGAGAAAAACACATTAGAAGTAACAAGAAATGAAATTAGAAGGATCTCAAAGAATTCTAGATAAAAATAATTGCCGAGCATCGAATCTAAAACCTTTTGTTTTGGGTTCGAGTTGGTAGGACATTAAAAATACAAATCGGCATTGTGAAGAGAGGACACCAAAACCTAAACTTAAGGACTAACATACAGGCTTACGCGATTTGAACAGCCGAGTAACTTTATTAAACGATATATTATTATATATCGGAGCCATGGCGTTGGTATCAGCTGGCATTTACATTATATTTTAATAACATAAAATTTGTCAATGTTGCTAGATCTATAAATTAATGACTAATTAATGTCCGACAATAATGAAAAGTAATTTTTCGTAACTTTAAACCTTTGTAAATTGAAGACAATCAATATTAAAGTTATCTTTGACAATCGTTCTTATGACTGCCGTTTGACTCAGTAGTTGATTCGAGTTCGGTCGCGGAACTCGACACGAAATGGCATGAAACTTGTTTATCACTATCTCCGGGTCTCGTTTTTGTTAAAATTCAGGTCGGGCTTTCTCGTTATTGTACCTCGTTCTCCTTCCCCTTTCACTTTGATCCTCGTTTTCCGTCAATGCTACGTCATTCCTTTTTATCTCATCCTACTCACTCTGTCATTTATATATACCTATATAAATTAAAATATTATTCTTATGTATTTAAAATTTGGAATAAGATGTTATAAGTTGTTTTGCTGTCTCAAACCAGTTTGTAATTTGACTTCATGGACGTTTTTTACAGCAATTTAGCTGCATTTTAAGCATAGTTCCCGTAGTTGGCCTGTTTAAAAAATGAACTTAATAAACTTATGTGTTTAATAAATAGTGCAGAATAATATACATTAAAGCAAATAAGCATATGACTTGTGCCACAACTCAATAAGGAAAGTCGAAATTCTTGAGACAACAGGAGGGAGTAATTGAAATATCCTATCTTATACAAAGCCCTACCCTACTCAGTAAATGGCGATTATGCTTTATATTATTTTTTGAAATTGTTAAGAAAAATAAAAAATAATGCTTTGTAATCAAAACCTAAAAAAAAAGTGGCCTCTTTGTATATATGTATAACTTAGTATTTCTGTATATACTGGCATACAAGAAGTTGCCTTGGTATAAGAAAAATATATTATGATTAAAAAAATGTTACAGAAAAGTATTGTATTTCTTTAAAAAGTCTTAAATCTTGATCTATCTCTTTTATCGACTCGTTAAATTTTACCGGGTTTGAATCTCTACAAAACAACCGTTTTAGTTTCAAAGATATAGACCCAGAAAGCTACTATCTTCCTTCAAAATAAACAATGAAACCCACGTATGAATTGATACTATCTATGCTCTCTGAGACTCGAAGTCTTGCACTAGAAACAAGACTATTTTTTATTATTTACAAAGAACAGTTTCTGCTGTTATTGCGCTTTATAACCAAACGGTTTTAGCTTACATTAACATAATATTTATAAGATTTATTTCCTGCCAAATGGATTTTGTCTATGTCCAGCAAAATAAACTACTATCGTAAATTTTTGGGACATCCAATAGGGATGGAGATGGATATATTTTTTTGACGTTCATAAGTGCACATTGTGTTACCTTTATAGAGAAATGTTTTTGACTTTGATGTGACAGTTTCCTCATGATCATATACGCGTTCATAAGAGAATAAAAAACAGTGTTCAGTTGAAGTTCATACTTATAGAATATTGCTAATACCAACAACAATGGCCTATCTATAAAAAGTAGTAAAAGTTGAAGGCTGCTGGTTTAACCCGGCCCATGTCTCTGTGTGGCTTTATGTTTTTGTGTAGGGCACAAAAATAACCGTAAACGGCGTACAAAAACACAAGTAAACGTCAAATGACCTACTTTTGAGTAAAAGGTGCATTCAGGCTTTGCAGTCTCATTTCAGTTGCAGAATGGAAAAGTGTGTTCTGTCTTTTTACCCAACTTTAAAAGGAGTATGCTAATTTTTGTTGCATCTTGGCTTTAAATCGAACGTTTAAATTCAATTCCGTTTATGAAAATTTTTGTACCTATTTTAGGAAACAGATTTCACTTTATAATCTTCGCCGAGTTGGAAAAAATGTTCCCAGATACTTTTCCAAGTGTCTGTATTTTTATCTTTACAAATTATGATTCACTTGAATTAACTTTTCATAAAGATTGAGGCAAGTAGCTATTATATTTAGTACTTAATTATTCTGATGCGTTTACCGCCTAGATTCGATTTATGTTGTTATATCTATGAATGTTTATTGGGGCAGAGGTTTAAACACGTTCTTTATATAAAAACTACTACAAGCAAAATATACTTTTTTTGTTGTTGTTTTGATATAACGGGATGGATATATTTAATTTACACGAGAAAGTAGAAATCTGAAAACATCAAATCTTATATTATATTTAAACATAAAAACTGGAAGCGAAATAATCCTACATTCCAGCTACTGTGAAATACCAGCGGAACGCCTGACATATTACGTATGCTGTTTATGAATTTGACTTTGACACTTATAACGAACTATCTATATCTGTCACCCGTGACCATGCAAGTTGTCATGCGATACTGAAACGTCGAGACATTTGTCCCTAACATGTTTGATTTTGAGCTTTATAATTTCTATGTAAATTTGTGTAATTGGGTTCATAGTTAAGTTTACATTTTGATTACCTAGTTGTTTATAGTTTTGAGGGTTGCGGGTTATTAGGGGTGAGATATTTGGCATAATTGTGATCCATCTGTACCATCCAATAGGAAATATTTTTAAGCCGTAAATCGAAATCGGAAAGTAGGATATTTAAAACATCTTATACCAGAATCTTGTGTACAGAAGGAAAGCCGTGAATCTTACTAGTATTAAAAGAAAATTTCTTGGTGTTATCGGCTCGTTGGTTTCCGGGAATTTTCATTGCCCGCCTTATTACATTTCCCTTTTTTGCCTTTGGGGAAAAGCCCAAATATTTAAGTTATCAATTTTGTCAAACCAATAAAGATAAATTATGCTAATCTATTAAGTTTATTCCCCCTCCGTAGTTATTTATGTACCAGTTATGCGTTTAAAATTTAAATCACGGAATAAGTTTTCTTTACACTTGTCTGATCCATTGTATCTTAAATGTAATGTGTTTGTAAATATAGAACTAAATTTTCACAAAACCCCAGAAACGAGCTGTTGGACGAGTTATAATCTTTGTTAGGCGTAG
Organism: Pieris napi; assembly: GCF_905475465.1. Taxonomy (NCBI): domain Eukaryota; kingdom Metazoa; phylum Arthropoda; class Insecta; order Lepidoptera; family Pieridae; genus Pieris; species Pieris napi. The sequence goes on from NC_062256.1 coordinate 266,876, forward strand.
TCTACGGGCAAGTGTTTATATTTCTCGTAGCATACATGTAGAGTGTCTACGGTCGTAGCACGTTGTCGTTGAATTATTAAGGACTGTGGACTAAATGTCATGGAGAGATGAGCTAGATTTTAAACGAGTAAACAAATATACAATTATGTATTATGGAAAATAAAAACAGTAAAAGACGACAAAAATCAACAAGACATTAATTATATATACATGATGGTGGTGTGGGAGTTGTAAGAGGAGCATGGTTGATGGGATGATTTCAATTTGTTGTTGTTCAAAAATGTAATCCATAGAGTGTATGAGTCACTTGCGTTAACTTCACTGTCAAAGTTGAAAACTGTTATCAAACTTCAATATTAATATTCGTTTTAACTTTACGCACAAATTGAAAAGAAAAAACTAATTTTAACAACCAACAAAATCCGTGATATGTCGACCGGCAATAATTTTTCCACGAGGGAAATTTATCGGTACAAAACATTTTCATTTTGTTTATTTTCTAGCCCACAATTGCTCTAGAGGACTTGTGTTTTAGCAAATACTCTAACAAAACCTACCTTTACGGATCAGTAGTTTCGAGGGGGCCGATGGCTGGCCATGCGTCATACTCGTGAACGGGTGCTACTTGTGGTGACTGGTCGGACTTGAATTCATGTATGCGGTGATGTTAGTTATTTCGACTATTTATATGCGTGTTGTTCCCACGAGAATGTAAGTGCGTGATCCTATTTCACCATGCCTCCTGCTGATAGAGGACAAATCGTTGTTTTTAATTTATTTAATTATTATTTATTACTTAAGATGTCATGTGGAACATGGTGTAATGGTTGCAGCTCTTTATAATTGTTGTGTAAAACAAAAACCTTGACGATTAAAAAGAGTGGCGGAGAGTTTATTGCAAGTTCTTTTCTTCCGTTTTACGCCCTTGATTTGAGAACTGGCAGTAAATGTAAAATTAGAAGCATTTCATATATATATTTATTTTTTGACGTTCATAAGTGTACCTATATGAATAAATGATTTTTGGCTTTGACTTCAGCAATGGTCCTTGATACACGGCGTATAATATTTTTTCCTGGTTGGTAAAAGGTTTCTTGACAATATCATTATCTTCTGGAGAATACATACAGTGACATATTTATTTTAACATCATCATCAATCATGTTCAGCATCTACTTGGTTATTACAAGCCGACAACAACAAAGAATATTGAATAATGCGACCAAAGAAAAACCAAATTTCAGTGTTTATGAGTGATAATGTACATATTTACCTAATACATATTTATAAGTCCTAAAATAACATGTATGCTTAAAATATACAAGAAAATTTTACTTCACAAATTTAACACACATACACAAAAAATCCAAAAGAAAGAAGATTGTTGTAAAATATATCAAAATTTACTTATATGTTAATAACGGTGGGATGTATTATACATAAGTTATGGATAATACACCCTAACTAAGGCCGTAAAATATCACCACACCTTCCGAAAATGAAAAACGAATTGATGTTTTAAAAGATCCGGTAACTATGCTCAGTTCAACGAATCATAATGAAATCCGTATCCTTTAAAAGGCTGTCATTTGAGTTGTTGCTATACAACGGCAAACTTCAACGGAAAAAAAGTAATAAATTTCAAGCTTTTGGAATTCGGTTAAAACCTCCACGTTCTGAGCAATCAGGTAAAAAGTATCAACGTATTTAACACGCAACGAACCAAAGCCCTACTCGGTTGCATGCAAATCCATAGTATACACTATGTGCGGGTGTGACCCAGTTTTATAATTATTAAGGCTGTTTAGCAGCGAGCAGTTTTTACGAGTTTGAAACGCTATTAGCAAAGAAAAAGTTTCAATATTCCAGATTTCAAGTTAAAAAGATGATATTCGGTTGCTGTTATGCAAACTTGGTCTCTCTGAACCGGAGCTGAGTTTCGTATTTTTAACAAAATGTCATGTCGTTTCCACGAATACATTTTTAACAAGTCTTCTATAATTTTTAAGTCTTAGAATTTTCTCAGTTAATTAACAAAATACAAATTAGTCTTTTTCCAAAATAAGTATTGTATAAAAGTTGATACCAATTAAAATGATATTTCATGTTTTAATGAGGCTTGAATTATCGTATATCATAGCGTTTATGTTTCGGTTATTATAGCTTTTTTATTTTATTTTACCAGTTATATTTTTCGTGTGACGGAGTAATGACCACATTTAGACGCAATAGCAGGCAATATCACCCTTTTAATTGCCTCGTGTATAATCGCCCTTGGTCTTCAAATGATTAATTAATTAACGCCATAATTTTCACGAAATTAATGTAAAATTTTTGTGAAAAATTACTTGACATAACTGAACTACCGTACAGTTTGAATGTTTAACGAACTAAACGATAACAGAAAATAATTTTAACATTCGAAGCCAGGAAAGGATCTATACTTATTTTTGTCATTGTTCTTTAAACATTTATAAAATTAATTAATTTTATAAAGCTTTTATCACAAGCTACCCCACGAGAACCTCACCCAACCCACATAAATAATTGTTAATAAATCGTAATTAATTACCATTAATTAACAATTATTTATTTTAACAAAATAATTATTTTGTTTGAAAACTATCATAAAAATATAAACCCAAGGAACTCTCAATATAAAAACTAAAGCTGAATTTTACGCTGTTTTAACTAAAGCAAAAATATGACACACAAATATGACTGAAACAGCAGTTATTTTTAACCAATTAAATAGTTTTTGTTAAGAGAAACAACAGATTTTTTTTAATAGAACAGGGCAGGATCCTACCACCGACCATACCTATCTGACGTTAAATATAAGATAAGCCAATGGACACTCACAATCCCAGATAGGCAGGTGCGTTGCCGGCCTTTTAAAAATTGGTACGCTCTTTTCTTCTAAATACAAATGGGAGGAGAGTGACAGCTCAGCAATTTTTTATTTAGAATTCGTAAAGAGGTTATTTCGGATAAGTCAGCTCCAAGTAAATCATGAATGAAGTACGATTTGTATAGGATTGCGAATTCAAGGATATAGGATATTATAATCCGATGTACGGCTCAATTCAATTTATATTGCGAAGTTACCCCGACACTTAGGGCTGCCACCTTATTTTGTGAAGCATGTTTATGTGGTAGATTACTAATTTTATTAACCTTTACTGACGTCGGCATCAGCAACAGATTTACACAAATATAACCATGACAAAATTAATTACAAATAAGTTTGTCATTTCAAAAAGTTTGACCTTCTTTGTCTGTTAACTTATCAGGTTTGCTGAATTGTGATTCACTGCGTCAAAACGGGCTCTTCACAAAGATCGTCTCTTTGTGCGCTTTGCGATCGATGAAACCTTTCAAATGTATTTTTTATCGCTGCTTTCCTAACAATTTCCAAGAAAAATTAAATAAATTTACAAGCATTGTAATCATATTTTCTGAAAACAAAAGAAATTCAAAAAGGTTTCAAGAAAAAGTTCCAGCGATACGCTTGCTCTGTAGTTGAAGTATACATTCTAGTAAAAAATGGAAAGAAAATGAAAAGCTTCTGGTAGAATTACTAAAAAAAACACACATAAGAATTAAAGACAAAGAAATTAACTAGGCTGCTAAGATGGGAATGTGCAGTTAAAAAACGCTTGATAGGCAAAAATCATAACCAAATCTATGCTCACAAGGTAGAGTAGAGAGGAGGTGAAGAGATATCTGCTTAAAGATGGCCAGGGCAAGAGGTTAGTTGAAGAAAGGATCTAATAGTTTGGGCTTAGGCCGCAGTCGAAATTCAGTAGACATAAAGTATTTGTATTTTGCGTTTATAATATTTTTTTAATATTATAGAAACGTAAATGCTTCTTTTTAAAAAGTATATATATTCATCCCTGTCTTTGTTCAAATAAAGAAATTGTAACTGGGTGAATGAACCTATTTTCCAACAAGTTTTGCAATGTTCATCTGAATACACATTTTTTTCATTAAAAAAAAATATTGCATTAGGTATCACTACGTTAATACTGCTCTATAGATGAAGTATAAATTACTAATTATTTGTTAATAAAAGCATAATATAATATAAATAATGAATGCACGCTTGGCTGGATTCGATCCATCTAAAGTAGCTCGTGGCAACCCTAGCGTAGTTAAAAGTAATCAATAGTTTCCATCAGCGAATTGACAGAGCTATATATTCCGTCTCACTCGTACAAAATACAAAATCATATTTGTGTCTCTTTCTATACAATACAGTCTGCTATTAAGAGCTGTTTTGAGTAAGAACACTTACTGTGTCAAGTCTCTCGTCCCCCGGCGGGGCATGGGGCAGATGCGATTTTTGTGATTATTTTTTATACCTTCTACTAATGTTAGATGTTATATATTTTGAAACATATTATGTTTTACAGGGTTTTTAAGTACAGATTTTTCAGCAGATGTATGTCAATATCGTGATCAAAGCATCTGCCAATATGGTCGGTCTTCGCTTAGGTCTTCGGTCCTGGATTCAACTATTGGAAATTAAAGTAAAACATACATCACAGGAAGGACATTTCTTTCAAATATGGCTTGAACACAGCAGACATTGACCTCTGACGACCCATACTTCTGTTTCAGATCGTATCTTCTGGTTCCTCACAGATAGTTTACACGTTTTAAGAGATTCTTTAGAAAGGCATGACTTATTAATGTAACTAGCTATGCCTCGCAGTTTCAGCCACGTGAATTCGGTTCTACGAGTCCAAGCAAACATCTTCGCTCGAGTATATTTAAATGTAATTATATCTTGTTTCAGAGCACTACCACATTTTCGTCGGAGACCTGAGTCCAGAGATAGAGACGCAGAGCTTAAGAGACGCCTTCGCACCCTTTGGAGAAATATCGCAAGTGTTTTTTTGGTTTCTATGTACATTTACTGGTACCACCACACCACTCTGAGATTGTGGTACCCGCACCTCCAGCATTAAGGGATAATGCGCTTTCCTGTAGATTAATCAAAATACACGCTGCATGTAAAATTAAAAATTATCTATACGCTAATGTTATTCAAGCAAAAAATAACTTATAAAAGCCATATCACACGGTCCATAAAATACAAAAATTAATGGTTTTCCCCTAACCAAACACTCTTTAACTATTTTATCATTATACTTTTATTAATGAGGCTATCAAACGAAAAACGCACACTTCATGGTTCTATAATTTAGTCAGAGGCCACTTTTTATGTGAGTAGAAGTTGAAATTGCGTGCATTTTCTTAATGAAAAATCAAAATTCCGAACCTTATCTAAAGTTACTCGAAGGGGTCATAAAATTTTATCATCCTCTTTACTCAGCTATTAGTGCGAGCGAGACGCTATACGGTCGAGCGAGACGGATACACTTATTAAATGCCAATAAAATCCACTTCTACTCTAGCTGCGTGCCTGACTTCGTGTGCCTTGAGTACTGTGTGAAGCTGCCGACACAAACAAAAAAATTATATAAAAATTAGACCTTCTGTCTGTTCCTTAACCTCTAGGATTAGACGTATTGATCAGGCTTGCTTACATTTTACTTAAAAAAGGCGACCATCAATTTAATAATTTTCTATTTCTGGACCAAATCCAACGAATTAATTTCCTTTTAATTTGACTTTAAATATAATAAAGTAAAATCCAAACGACGGATCGATAATAACTTAAAACCTTAATTTTGCAATGCAATCGCGTCAATGACAAAGATTTAATATAAATAGATCCTAAATTAATTGAAAAACTAATAAAGTTGATATTGAAGGGTGACTACTTACAAATATATGTTTAATTTACCAAATATCATTTTCCTCCTCCCAGACGTGATATTAATACAACTGCAATATACAAGACACTAAAAAACTGTATTACAGCCAAGATATAGTTTTGGCAAGTATTATGGGTAGTGTTACATTGAGAGCGGGTTCATATGCTTAGTGATAGCGATTTTAAAAAACGCTCTTTGATAAGTCGTCTCTAATATCAAAGAGCGTTTTTGAGTATCATAATATATAATAAAATGCGTAATTGTTAAATTCTTATTTCAACAAAAAATAACACCAAATCAGTCGTCAAAAACAAATTGGATGGTTTTTTTGGATTGGTTTGGTTAAGTTTGGTTTGGTTTTGGTCCAGAAATAGAAATTTACTAAATCGTCGCATTTTTAAACACATTGTATAAAAGCCTTATCAAGATTACGTCTTCTAGGACAAGGAACAAACAGGAGGTCAAATATTTTTCTGTTTGTGTTGGCTTCACACAGTACTCAAGGCACCCGAAGACAGGCACGCAGCTAGAGTAGAAGTGGATAATTTATTGGCATTTAATAAGTATATCCTTCTTGTGTCACCTTGTAAATGAATTAAGATTATGTAACTATACAAGGAATGAAACGTTAATGAAAAAGTTAAGTGTTTATATTTAAAAAATACATATCATAATTTTTAAACGTTTGTGTTTGAAATATTAACTAAGAGGAATGTAATAGATCATTAAAGCCGAGAGCCAGTCTGCGATCGCCATCAGTGGCGCCACCCGACTGGCAAACATCCAGTACATTATTCTTATTGTTTCATCTCGTCCTGATGTCTAGTTTTATTACTCCCTACGGATTGCGAACATTTATTTACAATATATAAGTTAATTTATGGAAAACTTATATCTAAAATGACATTTTGTTTGCAGTGACTGCAGAGTGGTGAGAGATCCACAGACGCTGAAATCTAAAGGATATGGATTCGTTTCCTTTCTTAAAAAATCCGTGAGTATTTCGTATGTGTAAATTAGTTAGGGTTCTTCAATTATAAAAAGGCCGGCATCGCAGCTGCGAGCCTTCTGGCAATGTAAGTGCCCAAGTGCGGCGATAGCACTTAACATCAGATGAGCCTCCTATCCGTTAGCCATAAAAATAGGCAATATTAAAAATAAAAAAAATAAAAAATAAAATAAAATATGTTTATTATGGAACGTAAGATACATGTATCACTTATTCCACGTCATTAAATTTGAAGGCATCCCTACTCATCGGCAAAGAAGACAGAGGGTGTAGGCCGAGAGAAAAAGCCGGCGTAAAAAACTCTCGGTACTCTTTTAAAACAGCAAATCATCAAACAACACTTATTTATAACAAATATCGCAAATTAATTAGAAGTAGCCTGTCTAGCACTAGTCCCAGGCCCTTTTATCAATTAGATAATCGTTGACTTTATAGTAAGCCTTTTTACACAGCTTTTCTTTAATACATTTCTTAAATTTATTGAAAGGCAGTGATAAAAGAGCTTCTGGGATTTTATTAAAGAAGAGTATCCCTTTCCCCAAAAAAGAATTACTAACTTTAGATAGTCTAGTACGGGGAAATTGCAGCCTGCGTTTGTTCCGTGTATTAACATTGTGCGTATGTTCTATTCTAGTAAACTTATCACTATTTTTGTATACATACATAATATTTTCATAAATATATTGCGAGGGAAAGGTAAGTATATTAATTTCCTTGAATTTATCTCTAAGAGATTCCCTACATTTTAAATTATAGATTGCACGAATAGCCCTCTTCTGCAGGATGAAAATAGTTTCGACATCAGCAGCATGACCCCATAATAATAAGCCATAAGTCATTAAGCTATGAAAGTAACTAAAATAAACAAGTCTAGCTGTATCGACATCAGTTAGAGAGCGAATTTTTTTAACCGCGTAGGCTGCAGAACTAAGTCTCTTCGCCAATCCGTTAATATGAGGGGACCACTGAAGTTTTGAATCCATGGTGATTCCGAGAAATACAGTTGTATCATCCAGATTCAATTCCTCACCGTTTATAATTGGTCTAGTATCCATAATCCTTGAATTTTTTGCACAAAATTTAATGCATTTTGTCTTTTTTGCATTAAGTAGAAGGTTATTCATACTAAACCAATGGACAATCGAAGACAGAGCATTGTTCACATCGTCAAAATTTGTTATTTGTCGTTTGATTTTAAAAATCAAGGACGTGTCATCAGCAAACAAAACTATCTGATGTTTTCTCTCTACCATGAAAGGTAGATCATTTATATAAACAAGAAAGAGGAAAGGGCCAAGAATTGAGCCCTGTGGTACCCCCATATCTACTGCCGACCCAGAGGACCTCTTACCATTCACTTCAACCTTCTGAGTTCTTCCGTGTAAATAGGAAGTCAGAAGATTCAGTGCGGTATTCTTGATGCCATAATGGCGGAGTTTCCCGATTAAGGTCTCGTGTTGGACACAATCAATTAAGAAGTTACTTAAAAGATACGTTATAAAATGTACAAACTGGAAACTTAATATAACTCTAAATCAAGAATGAAAGACGATCAACTCTCTGTATCTTTGTATAGCGATATCAAATTAAAATGAATTGAAGTTATGTCAAAGATAGTTTTCGCAAAATAGATTTCATGATCGTCTAATGGAAATAGTAGTAAATTAACTATACTCGAGAAATAGCAAATGAATTATGATTATAAATAACATGGCATTGTATAAATAAATTCCATATTTTTCTAATTATTATTAGAAAAGACTTATTTTCATACACTGACTCATATGTCCTTGTGTTTGTTCTTGGGCAAACGTTTTTAGATACTTTTATATATAGACTGTCAGTGACTATGATTGACTGAAGAGCAGAAAGGTTGAAACATCGAGTTATGTAATTAAAACACTTTTATATGAGTTGCAGAAGTTCCAATACAATATTTTATTGTTAACTCCACTCTCTGAGTGATTAAAAACCGTATCTATAAAATAATATCTTTCCATGGAACGTAAAACACATACATTTGGTTTGTAATAATACAAAATAAATATATCCAAGGAATTAATACGTGTTCCAGGAAGCGGAGTCGGCGATAACAGCAATGAATGGCCAATGGCTAGGTTCGCGGTCAATCCGGACGAACTGGGCGACCAGAAAACCGCCAGCGCCCAAGAACGAATGTGAGTTAACCAATAAGACTTATACACACGTTTAAAACTTACCTATCTACATATAAATCAACATACCTAGTAAATTATAAAGTAAAATATTGAAAGTTTTGAAAAGAGATGATTAGTTTAAAATGACGAGACAGGAGACAAATCTCAATTAAGAAATGTGGTTAAAAAGGTTCGGAACCCTGTCAGTGGTATTTTCACTTAAGAGAAACGTGTCATCTCTAGGGTCCCAGAAGTGTCGTAAGGTACCTTTGCACCTGTATTAGACTAGTAGTAAATGTAGAAAATAGGCGTAAACTCATGATGATATCTTAGACGAAGAATCCCAAATTAGGGTAAACTCAAAGGAACAGAGCATTGTCGATTCTCTTTAATCTATCTTTGTGAATTATTAATATGCTAATTCTGGTTAGGGCTGGCATGTCTTGACGCACAAACAGCGTCTGAAACAGACCCCTATTAATGAGTTGTTACAAATATTTAGGTTAAAAGGAGGTTCAATTAAGTCCAAATTAAGTTTCTAATACATAATCTCTTTTAACGATTCCATCTTGACAGTGCATACTAAAAGTACGTACGAAGACAGTGTTTATGATGAAGTTTTTTATCTATAAATTGTGTTGTTGTAGTTTATTCTAAAACATATTTTAAAATAATCTTAACTAACCGACTTAGTTTTAATTTGTATCTTTGAAAATGTATCTCCATCTTAAATACATTAAATTTAACTATTTATTAGCGGATGGCAACCCTAGTACGGTATAACATGACTGACGGGGTTCTATTGCCATTTAATTAATAAATGATTAATTACTTCCCTCGTGCTGAGCGTAGACATGTTATTTTAGGAATCTTATTTCGCTTATTACAATATTAGACCAGTTGATTTCGAGATTGCGTTTATGGTTTCCTCGTGATGCTCTATTTGCATCAGAATCACATGCTTAAAGCAGAAAATAATATTTTAAAATATTACTTAATACACACTCACACAACGAGGGCCCCAACTTTGAATGCAACTCGCAAGTGGATATTGAAACGCAATCGTGTACTCAAGTAGGCTAAATAGCCGAATGAGTCAAAGTTTCCAAGACGAGTCTCAAGATAAGCTTCTGTGTAATTAAAAGCCTCTGCCTCATTCAAGCAATTTTGAAATATTATCAAGATGGAGATAGAGTTGATACAACGTATGTGGTATTCATGCTGCAAGCACATATTAGCAACTGTATTATAGTACAGTTATACCCCCTTATAACGCGTAGAATTCTTAAGTTATACAAATTAACTAAACTTTATTAAATTCGTGTTCCTAGTTTGTGTATTATTAAAAAAAATTACGAGTATACTCCTACATCGCGATTTCCTATAACGGAGAAAATTACGGCAGAAATGGGTTATTTAATAATAATAACACATTTCTACCGTCTTGTAAGATCGCTTACTACGTTATTTATTAATATTGTATTATATTATTGCCCCAAATTTATATGAAATGTTAAAAATATACGACATAATTAGCCACATTTTCACCTCTTATATAATTTGTTTCGTCAAGGTTGTAACAGCTCTATACAGTTGATCGCAATATCCGGTGCGCGCCTAATATCTTCCTGTTAACATCCGGTTCGTTACAAAACCCGCTAAATACAGCCTACCTTGCTGTAAACCCCTGTTTATGTCATTAATGATTAAGGACATGACAATGTCTTTACTTAAACGCGTTTGACACGTTTGAAAGAAAATACAACCTGGGACCACGCACATTTCTTAATAGTAGGTAAACTTCTTAGATATTAAATTTAAAAAAAAAATCAGTGGCGCTACAACCTCTTTAAGTCTTGGCCTCAGATTTCTGAATCTGTTTCATGATCACTTTTAAATCTAATAGGCAAGTAGGTGATCAGCCTCCAGTGCCTGACACACGCCGTCGACTTTTTGGGTCTCAGACATGTCGGTTTCCTCACGATGTTTTCCTTCACCGTTCGAGCATAATATGTTAAATGCGTACATAGAAAGAAAGTCCATTGGTGCACAGCCGGGGATCGAACCTACGACCTCAGGTATGAGAGTCGCACGCTGAAGCCACTAGGCCAACACTGCTCTTAGATGTATGTGTCATAAATATAGTATTTATTTATTAAGGAAACTTAACAGATACATCTCATCATTACATCCCTATGTAATGTTATTTTTATTTTTTTACTTTAGCGACTCAACTTTACATGTTACTTAGTTTTTATTTAAATATTTGCAGAGCAATTATTTATTTTATAATAATTTGATTACACGATGTACACCTAATTCAATGTTATTCTTTGAGAAATAAAGTATCTTTCAACAGCACTTCCCGCAGCTTCGCATTCATACTTCCACACGATCGGGACGCTTTTTTTTAGATTACATAAAGATAGGTTTATTCTTACTACTACGCTACTCGATGTTAGTATCACTTTCACTTATATTTGACCATGGATTCACTACTACTGCCCTGCGATTCTGTAACTCACTTCACGAACTCACACAGCGGTTTTCGCATCGGCGCATCGTGAGAGAGACCTCTCAAATCAGTCGTGAAGCAGTCATTTTATGATTTGGCATTCTGATAAATAATAAAGTACAAGCTCCCACCTTTTCAGAATGCCAAATCATAAAATGACTGCTTCACGACTGATTTGAGAGCGACCGCCGATGCGAAAACCGCTGTGTGAGTTCGTGAAGTGAGTTACAGAATCGCAGGGCAGGAATTAATTATAATAAATAAATCTCCCTAACCTCCGAAATTCTTCAGTGAACTCAAAACCGCTAACATTCGACGAGGTGTACAACCAGAGCTCTCCAACAAATTGCACGGTCTATTGCGGCGGTCTCACCACCGGGCTTTCGGAGGAACTGATCCAGAAAACGTTCCAGCCCTTCGGCACCATACAGGAGATAAGAGTCTTCAAAGATAAGGGATACGCGTTTATTAGGTTTGTAATATTTGCACCACCATCAGTCAGTTAAAAGTTTAAATACTTCAGACCTTTCGCAGCTCTGACTGCCTATAATGATGAACTAACTTATCAAGATTGCTTATTTTAAGCGTGGAACTGTGAATTTTTTTTTAAATATTGTAGTCAATATTTAAAAAAAAGGTAATAACTTAGTAGTTAAGTTATTACCTTTTTAGTACCACTACACAAAGCCTTCGAAAGGTTATATACATGATATTATAAATTCACCCTTATTTCCGTTAATGAACTTTTATTAATACTAATATTTATGGTACAAATTACTTAATTTTCTTTCTAAAATATTATTTTTCCCGTCCATTTTATACCACGAGGATAGCGTCAAATTAATAAATAAAATTTCCTATCTCTGGATTTAATAATATGGCGACTTGGCTACGGAGGCACAACATTTATCGCAAAGTTGTAATATTTCAGATTCTCGACGAAGGAGAGTGCGACCCATGCCATAGTGGCAGTTCACAACACCGACATCAACGGACAGCCAGTTAAATGCTCTTGGGGGAAGGAGTCTGGGGACCCCAACAACGCACAGCCACAGGGCCAGGTACTTGTTATTATTAGTCCCCTGGCCACGTACGTGAAGATCATACGACGTACGAGATTTCTAATCACGTGATATGTCTTTTGGTATAATGCTTATTATATTACCTTATTGAAAAACCATTCACAACACACACGGAACAAGGTCTTATTTTATCATTCACAGTTGCAGAACTATACCACTAGTACGACCGATTCAGCAAATGCCTGTTTTATCCAATTCCAGCTGAGCGGTACAGCGTACAGCCCATTCGGCGCGTACCCTGGGGGCGTGCCGTCGTACTGGTACAACACTTACCCGCAACAACTCGGGGGCTTCCTTCAAGGAATGCAAGGGGTGCAGGGGTACTCCTATGGACAGTTTGCGGGATACCAGCAGCAGTATATGGGGTGAGTGTTATCAACATACGATGAAATAATTTTCTATGGGTTAATCTGGGGTTTATGCATCGTGTTTTCTTTAAAAATATTTTTATTTCGCTCCGTCAATTGTCAAAAATATATTTTGTTCGCTCTTTTGATTCTTTCTTACTTCCTCTTGGCGTTGTTGTAGTTCATAATATTTATTAGACAATGTACTTATTTACTGAATGACTATTTTAGTACCTACAATAATTTCATGCAGAATAAATATTGTTTAAACTATTTTTAATTGTTTAATGTTAATCCACTATAAAATCGAACGCGTCCTAAAGAGAAACAGTGTTCCTCCTTCTAGCATGGGGGGCGTGCAGCTCCCTTGGGCACTAGGGGGTGGAGTAGGGGGAGTGGGTGGAGTGGCCGCCATGTCTCAGCCGCCGCAGCTGCTGCACTATCCCGTGCAGCACTTCCAAGTACAGCCGGTGAGTAAACACATATGGCCGCTGCTGTATGTTGCCAAGCTTTAGTCTAAAAATAAAACACTGAATTGCAGATCGCCGAGGAGGAGTGGTTAGCCCCGAGTTTGTTGGTGTGAGGACACCGCGCGCCCCCGCCGCCTGACCCTTGCTGCTGCCAGCTCAAGGAGTGGCTCTAGCTCACTCCCTCACCTCACTTCTACTTCACTCCCAAAGCGGCACCATGCCGATGATAGTTGGCCATCGCCCCAATACTAGCGACTTCATTTCTTTCTTTCTTCAAGTTATTTCCAGAAAGAGATTTGCTTTACATAAGCCTAAGGTGTCAACTTAATCGGAGCTTTGTCCCTCTAAAGTGCAAACTAAATTGAGACCTTACCGTCACGTCGAACGCTATCTTATTGCTAAGTACTACTTAAGTAGGTATATATTTCTTACGATTCATTGTGCACGTTGACGCTTTGGGAACGAAACACTATATGTTTGAATCTATAAATTTCCAACAGCTGATTTTATTTTGGGAATTTCTAGACGCGTTCCGTTTAAGCTGAAATGTCGTCCTGAAGCAGTGGGTCGCGGCTGAGGCGGCGTCGAATGAATATGAACAATGTGAGTCAGTCGAGCAAATTATTTCTGTAACCGCTTATGATCGCATGGAAATGCATTTATGATAAAAGATGAATACTTTTTAGAGAATATATAGTTATTTAATGTAAGCGTATTGTAAGGTAGGTTAACCGTACCACGCGGGCCAAAATGGTTGCGACGAGAAATTTTTGCTGGTTTATAATAAAGATACCGAACCACCGTGCACAAGTATATTAAGATTAGTGGAAAATGTAGATTTTTGGAAAAATGTTTAATAGAACTAGATGGTACGCGAGAGTGAGAAAGTTTTTTAAGATTTTATATCTGGTCGGAGATAGGAAAGTAATATTATTGAATAGAATCTATACGACTGGACGCCTCTGTGGCCGCATCGACCGACGCCTCCTCTCTCTTTACCTCCGCTGACGATTAGTTCAGATCTGGACTTAGCAAAAGTACGTCGCTATCATCCGAGCAGATTACGAATTGCAGATGCTCCACAAAAGCGTCCAGTAATAATAATATAGATTTTTCTCTGGACGTCAATATTGCCAAATTCATAACAATTCAACTTATATAATAAAAAAAGGTTGTGTATTTAATATAAAGGACACATGGAACTACAAACATGACGAAATAGAAAAAAGTGTAGAGAAAATAGATTATTTATAAGAAAGATATATATTTATTATAGGATATAAGGTATATAATCATTTACTGTAGGTTGAGTGGTCGATGGTATTTCGACTTAAAACTTTTTGCTCTTTATTTCATGTATGCGTCTTCGTTTATTTCGCGAGGCTGGCGAATGTCGGTAGAGTTGAAGATCAAACCCAAAATTTTCCTCTTTGTATAATAATACTAAACGAACATAGCTGTTTTTAAGGGTTTTTTGCTCAACACATCACCCCAAGGCCCATTTAATGCAGAATCTATATGAAAACGTAACATATAAAATAAACGATTATACAGGCAATAGAAAGAAAATATTCTTCTTTTATTCGCATAAACACTTCCTGCGTGTGTTAAACTCTGCCGATCATCCGTCAAAGTCTAGCGTAGCGACATCTACGTGATACCATCTTTTTTGAAACTTTTTAACGAGACACTCTCTGTCTACGATATTTTGTAAAAAAAATGTATTTTATATATTATATTGTCGGTGTTGATTTACGTAGATTTGTTTCTATTGATGTTATTTTTATCGACGTGCAAATAATTTACAATTATAGCAAATTGACTTACAACAAATGGCGCGATAATACAAATGCAATGCAATGACAGTGATAATAGATAAAGAGAACTTGTGATTTCCAATTTCCAATAATTGTAAATGAATGCACGTGGAACCTTACGCATGTAGTCGAATCTTGTGAGACATATCGCTAGAGATCTATATTAAGATTATTAACATAAGTTCGTGAGTTAAGTAACGAATCGTTTAAGTCAATTTCATCGTCAATCTATGACGTGGCATTATTTTGACGTGAAACGGAGCATTTTGATGACGCCACGACTTTTATCTCAGCCAAAGGGTCTTTGGAAGTTGCTTAAAATGCTGCTTTCTTTAAAAGATAGCATCAGATCTACAGCAATTTGGAGCAGGTCCTTATATGACCGGGGTGTGTTGAGGATGAAAGGATATCCGTCGTGGCTGCTCCTCGATCGCGTCAAGGCAGTTATATAAAGCAGATATATCAGTTAGATAGACAAATTTAGCTATAACTACATATACAATTAGCGTACATTTGCCTATAATCGCTTTCCGGTAGCATAGAGTTGTATATCCGTATGTAAGCTAGACTAGTGCTGAGTCGTGGCTTTGTCCACTGACGTTGCCTTTCTTACGCTGTCTCTTCCCTCGAGGTACGATAAATAAGGCTTACTTTACGGTAGTTAAGAATCGAAGTATATAACGTGTTAGCTAGGTAAATTTCAATATAAAGTATATATATATACAAATATGGATTTTATCGTCTAGATAGGCTATGAAATTTGTGTGTTTGTTTACGTTGCTTTATTGTGTTGGTCCAGTGTTAAGATAATTTTAAGTCCCAAAGAACACCAAATATATTGTAATCCTTGTAATATAAAGTAGACTGGCGATAGTACTTAATGTCTCACGCACTCTCTTTTGGGTTCTGTTGGAAATTATACATTCATACAATTGACTTCAGTCTTCGAGGAAGGAAAAGCTTTTTTTATTCTATGAATCAATCCCGACACGTCTATCAAAATGTTGTTGTAATTATCGGTGAGAATTATAAGACACCTTTTAGTAAGAATAAATTTTAGTTTATACTTCACTAGTTCAAAGTAGTAAAATAATAGCGAAACAACAGTTCGGTAATATAATTGATGCATAATTTCTATGTAGTGAATGTATAATTTCTAATACACAACGTGCCAAACTGTTCGTTTGAGTCCTTCGTACCGTCTAACCGAGTGAAAGATAACACCAAGATATAATCTCGTAGAGATTATAGATTTTATATTTCATGGTCTTGAATACACAGAAAACCACTAAACAGTCACAATGATGCTAACAACAATCCTTCTTTAAAATATCCATATGAGTCGATCACGTTTCAATAGTTCCGCAATCTCTAAGGTGCCTTGTAAAAGAGCCATATATGGTAAAAGTATGAAAAATCCATTATTTAAACGATCATACTTGATAACGGATGATGCTTCATGTCTTTTCATACGTATTCAAGGTCGTGAAATCACTAAATGTTCGTATCGTATCTCAATGTGTTTATTTCCTTAAATACTAGTGTTTTTTGTTTTAGAAAATGCTAGAATCGATGTTCTGTGTTCATTCGTAGATTCACTGATCTCGAAATATTGCTGATTCCATAAAACTACATTAAACAGTTTTTTTAAATACTCTTATGAGAAGAATAAACTTATTCAATATTGGTAATCAGTTTTTTGAGTTATAACAGAATACGGATTACTGTAAAATTTACTTACATTTTTTTAATAAGATATTTGTAATTTGTAACCTATTTATTTTAAAGGCAAAGAAGTCAGCAAACAAAAGAGGTCAGTGAAAAGTCGCGTGCTTAGAAAATTTCGGTACTCGAAAAAAAGATATTTTTTGAAACGTATAATAGCCTCTAGGCTGTTTTATAATTCTGTTTTTACTTAATTTTGTATAGTTAGATGTCCTTCGAGTTTCATGATATCACATATAAGCTCTCTTTGTAAAAAAATAATGTTAACAAATAGGTACTTTTATTACCAACGAATAATAATTGTGTCATGGATAGCAAGGCTAAAAGTGTCTACAACTTGCAAAATAAACTTCTGAACTACTTTTCTAGTTTATGATGCAGAAGATCAATATTTAATAAAAATAAAAATGACTAATTGAGAACAGCATATTAAGACAAAAATGTAGGTACTCTCATAATACGGTGATTAACATAAAAATTACATGAATATAAAAAAACTTCCACTTTACGTTAATTAATAAATGTGTTCATAATCGGCTTTATATGTAATATCATGAATACGGTATCGTCTCATTGTTTAGTCTTAACTCTTCCGGTATTTTTAGTTAAAGTTAAGACTTGGAAAAATACTAGACATCATTAAAAATAGTTAATAGATCTCATGAGTGCATAAGTTTGTCGAACGAAGGCTGAAGACGAAAGCTGCTACAGCGGATTCGGCTGAGCTTGAAACTGGCTCTCTTCACGATTCTATCTGAATGAACGAAATATCAATGAGATATTTGATTAATTTAATTTTAGAATAAAAGCCACACCTTTGTAAGACCAATGTCATTAAAATTAATTATAACATAGAAATAATATATGTTATTGTCTTAACTTTCACTAAAAACTACTGAACGTAACACAGCAATAATAATGCAATAGATGTTGTAGTGTTTTTAGTTTTCGTACCGCTAGTATGGAGTTTACGATTGATATTTATGACTTGGCAAATCTGTGCGATACGCAAAGCATGCAAAAGAGTTTATGAATCACTTTCATTGAGTGTATATTCAACTTATATGTGATGCAATAAATTAACGATATCATTCGTAGTATACGTAAAACTTTGGCATATTAATATAAAATTACGAAGTTTGTCCAAATTGTAAAGTACAATAATCCTTCCTATAACACGGTACATATTCTCGCATAACGCGCTTGTATACCCCCATATAACGCGTTATGTACAAATGATTGAAGTTTAACTTATCTCGTTAAGGGGATATAAATCGAATATTAAGAAAAAACTATGTTTTAAACGAAATATGTGCGTACAGTTCTTTATAAATGTCACAGTACAGAAATATATCGTGTACAATCCCCGCGTTATATGGGTGAATGAAATGAAAATGCGTTATAAGTTGTGTTATAACGGGATTTACTGTACATTTGTTTGTATAGCTACAGACTCAGGTTGGGTGGACCAACCTATGGAGAAAACGAAAATGTTTTCTCCCGTTTGC
This sequence comes from Pieris napi, assembly GCF_905475465.1. Lineage (NCBI taxonomy): Eukaryota > Metazoa > Arthropoda > Insecta > Lepidoptera > Pieridae > Pieris > Pieris napi. The sequence goes on from NC_062256.1 coordinate 285,294, forward strand.
TTACTGTTTTTAGTTCATATCAGTCTCAGAGAATTAAAACTTAAGTGAAGCAATAAGCAAACCAGTATCGACATTTGCCAAGTTATATCTTCAATCCTTTTCTTTTGTGTGTTGATAGAGGATAAAAGAATTGGAGGCGATTGAAGCAGATTTTGTTGTTCCTATTTCCCTTCCCTTCGTTTCTACCGTCCATGGATGTTGTCTTTAGCATCATAATGCAATAGTATGCCTTTTGTTTATATTATAACTTGTTCTTACATGATATATTGTCCACGATTGCTTGATCGTCAAGTCGACGTTAAAATGCGTACTATTGCACTATGCATTATCATTTTGCCGTTTGTTTAAACTAAACGCACATAGTCTCTGAGCTTTTTCGTTTCAAATGAAATGTATGTGATCTTCGAACTTAAATGAAAATTCTGCGACCATGAACGTGTTAGTGAAAAGTAAAAATCCTCTTTTGAAATTTTATTACGCCTATACTTATATCGACTTTTGTGATCTACTTAAGAGATGCTATTTCTGTGACAGCATGTGGCGAATGATGAATTGGTTGGAACCAGGCATACCTTAACTGGAAGTAATGCTGTTTTCTTGAACATAATTTGATCTTTCGACGTTTCCTTTCGAGTTTCAGCCATTTTATCGTTCGAAACTCAATGCTACGGTCGGCAATTACAGTAGACAGTGAAAACCGACTCTAGGATAAAAGTTAATTTATTTTTTTACCCCGTTAAGTATTTTTTGGTTCCCGTATTAATTAGACATTAGTATAATGTAGGCGATTAAGTTAGTCGTAAGTTTTGCTTGTTTTTTGTTGAAAATGTTAACCTGTTTATGTTTTCAAAAAACATTTATTTTTATGAGTTTTGGGAGGAATCTGTATTTTTGGCCACAATACGCCGACGAATATCTGTTCCCTCCAAAATTTGAAGTTTGTTATGTTTGACGTTATGGAGCGACGAACCTTTGACAATTTGCTTTAAACGCAATTCTTTGTCTTCTCATGATTTAAATCAAAATGTCAAAAGTACGAATTTTCGCCTGTTTATGTAACGAAACGGCGTTATGATTAAATATTACAATTTATTCATATTATTTTTAATAATTAAAAACAATATTCAACTCGGCCCCTTGGCCCAGAAGCATCACAGATTTAAAGTACCATAGGACTGAGTTTTCGTTCTAGTTAATGCCAAAATAGCATTCGAGAAATCATTTAAGTCTCGCCTTTGTCGGGGTCTGATAAGTTGTGTACTTTATAGTGGACTGAAGGGCGTGGCTTGTGACATTCAAAGTATTTTTAATTATAACGCCCGTTATGTAATAGGTTATGTATTACACCGTACCTACATAGTATAATATAGATAATATAGTATAAGCTGACTTGGTTAAAGTCATAATTGTGTTTTATTTGCACCCTTTTCCCTATAAACTGTATCCAGGTTCCAATCCCGAAGAAACAATATAAATCTGAGAGGGGTCTCGTTACTGTGAAATGAAAGACAATTTTAAATAAAACTCTATATTTAATATAATATTAATAATATTGTGTCTGTGAAAAAACTCAACTTGCACTCCACCCGTTACTTCGAGAAAAACGCGGAAAAATTGCGTCATTTCCCGCGCGCTAACGTCCCACAGAGCGTATTTAGATTTGTAAAATAAAAATACACTTCGCGGCAACAAAAATAGAAGGATATTCCCGCGGTGTCTATCAATTAAATACATTATATAATAGATGTCGATAGAATTAATTCTCAAACATATATCAAAATTCTGTTTAAAGACATATTATAAAAATGATGTAAAAATAAATTATATCAGACCCGTCTAATCCACTTTTCAGCGGGAACATCTGCAGAACGTACTTTGAAATAACAAAGCTTAAACCTAACCACGCTTCGCGGTAAATGTTTCGAGACGCTCAAATTGGTGAAGCCCACTATAAAAAATGCAAAAAATATCTTTGCCAAGGCGTTCGGGATTCTTTTCATCCTAGCGTCTCGAAGCGCTTGCCGCGGAGCGTACTTACTCTAAAATAATTGATAATTATAAAATTACTTTAAAGATTATATAACAATGAAATTATATTTAAATACATCAATTTCTCGCAACTCAGTTCTCTCTTTCACATAGCACTCGGCTAACAATGATTCGATATCCATAATTCATATAGACAATTTCTGTCCCTTTTCATACATTTGTAAAAATTGAGACAAAACACCTACCCTATTTTGGGTCAACGCCCGCACTATTAAGGTCGATCTTCGATAGTTTTCGTGCGTAGCGCCGATCGCTTCTCCAGTCGGACGTAATTTGAACGCGCGAGTTGTACGTACACGCACGTATGTAAATATATTTCGGTCTCTCTATTTAAAAAGTTCATAACGTTCTCTTCGCAAAGTCTTTGGATAAAATCAATAGAAATCTACATACAACATTCCTTACGCGTGTCTATTCACGTGACCCAGTCGAACGGGTCCGACAGGGTAAGATCAGTGCAAGGCACTTCAGAAATCTAAATACGCTCTCGCATCCCGTTCTTCATCTACTTGCAAAGGTTATCCCATATAAAATCGTCTAACTTCATGGGACTAGTGTCGTGTCCAAAAGCCCAACCCGGCTACTGCCACAATGTAAAAGTTATGTAAAAAATACCACTTTATAAGATTTTAGGTTCTTACAATGATGTCAGTCAAGTCAGTAATTTCTGAGTCATGTCTCATTCAGTACTGAATCCTCTACCTAATAATACCGGCAACTTATCTTGGCCGGACGCGGGTAATCTTAGAAAAATCTCGTGATCAACATAAAATGTATTGATTTTCTTACTCCAAAGAGTGAACGGTTGACATTTTCATAAACAATTTCGACTCTTTTGACAAATTTGTGGCCGTCATTTGTGACCGTTTAACATTTGTTATCGTCAATAGCCGAGTTGAGTTCCCAAAAGCGATCGCGTCCTGTAACATAATTCGATATATTTTTATATACAATACATATAATTTCTGTAATATTTCAAGGCTACAGACCTGAACATGAAGAAAGGAACGAATTTTAATTGGCTAAACTTTCTGAATGGCTAGAAGGTCAGGCCTGTACTGTTTCCCGCATTTCACTAATACACATTTACCTAACTACAAATGACGTTACAGTTCGCGTTCGTTTCCAGGCGAACACCGAATAAGCTAAAAACGTCGCGTCGTGTGACTTAATCTAAGAGTGAGATAGTGAAACTGACAATTCTATGTTATTGACTATTTCTATAAAACTTGGTGTTAGACAAGGCTCACTTTGGTCATCGGACACGCTTAGGGTCTAATATCTAAATATAACGAACATTTATCATCAGTTTAAGACTGTTCGAACGCAGCCTTCTGCGCAAAGGTAACTTTAATGTTACCGATATATTTCGTCTTGACGCCGACCTTCAAGTTTCTGACAATAATCCTTGCCGTATGACACATCACAATGACATACAATTTTGTTTACGCGTCTGTGTAACAAACGAACAGTCGCGTTGCATTTAGGAACGTTTCACAAATCCCAATTTCACTATTTCACCGTAACATATTTGGACTATACGGGCGTTCACTTTAGACATAACGAACTCGATAGCGTAGTTTAGAAAGAAGCCGAGACATTGATATGAAATTCCTAGACATTTTTATAAAGAGATGAAATCCGTAATAGAGACAGCCCGTATAGTCGAAACGTAGAAATGTCTAAAGAGGCCTAAATCTGCCCATTTATAACCCGCCTATATAACAGCTTAATAACACGTACTTAACTAAAACTTTAAACATCATAATCTACAAATGTGTATGCGTTTTTCAAAACAGCTTCTCGTTCAGCACAAACAATAAAATTTATTCACCCTGTATACACGTTCGCCGTCGAAATAAATACATTTGGAAATAATCGGGATCGACACGACTTTGGAAAACGCACAAAACATCAACTGTACAGTCGTCACGAAGCGCCGAGACCCGAACGAACGGATCGAAGATAACGACGCGATGACGTCCTCCTTTCGAACTCGGTTAATTTACATTTTAGTGTCGACAAACGTTTGGTTCACTCGGTAACATAATTTCCAATTCCGATAAAGCTAAAATTGTCCCCCTCCACAATCGATTCGACCTAAATAGCAGGAATATATAATAAAAATATTGATATATAGAGGAAGTCTAAAAATATATTTGATTAATTTTTTGTTTAAAATAGAACTCGGAAGTTGAAAAATAAAAAAGATTCACGAATCGGACTAGAAACAACACGAAATACCGGCCCGGAGGGATCTCGGCGAGTCGCAACATTCGAGAGAGGGGCGGAGGCCTATCGCTTGAGGCGCTTGTAGTTGGCGAGGTGACTGTTCAGATGCTGGGCCAGCTGGTCCGCGCGCTCGAACGAGGCCTGCAACGGAGGAAGGTCGTTAATCCCGGCTCCGGGGCCCGAAGGCGGGCGAACGAGAGACGCACCTTGCAGACGACGCAGCGGTACAGCTGCTTGGAGTGGTTGTGCGTGTGGCGCGTGAGCGAGTGCGCGTGCGAGAAGCGCTTGCCGCACTGCGCGCACGCGTGCGGCAGCCGCGCCGGCGCCGGGTGCGCGGTGTTCGCGTGGCGCCGCAGCTGCTCGTAGCGCGGGAACTGCGCGCCGCACAGCGAGCAGCGGCCGGCGCGCTCGTCGGCCGTGTGCGAGGCGTCGTGCCGGGCCAGCTCGGCCTCGTCCTCGAAGCACTTGCGGCACACCTCGCAGCGCACCGTCATCGCGCCGCGGTGCGCCTCGGCCCTGTCGAGGAGGAGCGGGAGGGGTCGTGACTATTCCGTCGCTCGGGGGACGTCTACGTACCGGCGGAGGCGGGGACGGACCTGTGCTCCCACAGCTTCTCCTTCCTGGCGAAGGTGGCGCTGCAGCAGTCGCACTCGTACTTGTCCGACGACCGAGCGCGGGACCGGCCTCCGCCCCCGCGCGACTGGTGGCCGCGTCGGTGGATCCTGCGAAAGCGAATTCGTTCCGTCTGAGGACTGCGATGGATCGAAAAGGCATCGTTTCGACGAAAGCGACGTCGAACTCACTTGAGCGTCACCCGCGTGGAGTACCACTTCTTGCAAATGTGACACTGAAAACTCTTATCGGCCGACTCGTTCTCGCTCTCGCTGATCTCGTCTTGCGCGGGGATCGGCCCCGGGATGCCGCCCCTCTCGGGATCCGAATCGGACCCGGAGTCGGAGTTGGTCCCGGATTGGACGGACCGACCGTGGGACCAGGCGCCGAACGATCTGAAACATTATTCATAAAAATATATTTCCTTGTCTAAAGACAACCCCAGCGCGACGAAAATCGTAAAGGTGTAACAAAATGTATATGAAGAAACAATTCAGATTTAGTACACTCATCAAAAGACAGTAAAACCATTCTTCATCACGGCGTAAACACGATTGGCCAGAAAGAGACGAAAGATCACAAAGCGATTTATAAAAGATATTCTTCACTTCTCACCTATCGTCATTGGTGTTCTGTATGGAGTCGAGCTCGGTGGGCTCCTTCTCTTCTCCCTTTTCCTCTTCTCCTTCGCTCTCCGAGCTGCTGGAACTGGAACTATCCGAGCTGGACGACGAACTGGAGCCGGAACTGGAACTGCCTGTGATCAGGACGTGCAAATAAGTATATGCTATTCCTTATGACATTGGCTAAAAAAGTAGAACAGGGTAAAACCAAAATGATGACAGTGGATCGAGCCAGAAAACTCTTAAACGTCACTTGCAAAATCTCACGCATCAATATTGTCGAACGCTATGTGTACTCGAGATCGCAAATGATGGCAGCCTGTCCCCGAAATTAAAAGGAGAATTGGAATGGCGAAAGATGCTGTGACACGTTTAGGAAACATATGGAAGGGAGATGAATCGGTATCGAAACCAGAATCAGACTGATCCATGCCCTTATTGACTGCCTTGTATTTTCTATCTTCCTAAATGGAGCAGACACGTGCACAATCTTAGCTCCAGATAGGCAGAGGAGTGACGCTTTTGAAATATGATACTGGAGGCGGATGTTAAAAATACAGTAGACCGTTGCATCGATCCTTATCCAGCTCCATATTAAAACCCGTTTATCAACTATATGCCGACGACGCATCATTTCGTACTCGGGTAACACGATGCGTAGGGGCAACGAGAACCTAGAGAAGCTGATTGTGATCGGTTACACCGATCGGGAACTGGGAAGGACGGGGAAGGACCGGGAAGACAAAAGATCGCGTCAATCGTCGTCCTCAAAAATATACACAGCAAGTGCAGGAGCGAAATTGGTGGGGTAAAATTATTGGCGCCAGATTTTACTATTCATCTGATCACGATACACAGATAAGAGTTACCGACAGAGAGAGAGAGAGAGAGAGAGAGAGAGAGATATTCAAATTGAAACGAGAGTGACAAGAAGAAAAGACTATGCGGCTATTAAGGAAGACTCACCAGAACCGGAACTGCTGCTCCCGGAATCTGAATTGGAACTGTCCTCCAACTTTTCCACTCTCGTCTCCAATTCTTTGACGGACGCCCCACCTGAAGAACGTAATTGTTTGAATGACTTCTTGAAAACCCCGACACAGGCATTCCATTAGCACCCGACTCACCTTCCGAGCTCCGAACGGAGAGTACGTCGTCGTCTTCCCTCGTCAGCCGCTGAACTTGGTCCATGGGAGGCTTCTTGAAGTTCGCAGCCAGGAGGTGAGCTTCGTACAAATCGTCCTGCAAAAGCTTCATCTGTTATCATTATTATACCGTCAGAAGGCGTTTTTCGAGTCTAATACTTTTTAATCGCCAAGATTTTTGTTTTAAATGGAACGAAATAAATAATGGGCAGGGAGCAATGGACCGCGAAGGGCGAAAACTAAGATCACTGACTCGCTAACCCACGCCTTACAGCTGGAACGGAAATAGGCAGGCCCTATTATAAGATGTATAGTTGGCTGGAGGAGTCCTCCAGGAAAAAGAAATGTGGGAAGACCTCAAAAGCGATTGGCCGACGACGTCATATGGGTTTCTGGGGAGAAATGGACGGCGGAAGCAAAGAGATCCAAATGGAAAGTCCAGGAGGAGGCTTTACCCAAAGCGGGTCCATACTGCAGAACAAGTATACAATAACAAAATTAGAACCCATCTGATTTGTAATCTTTAAAGTGGCTTTATAATTATTATTATTCTAACATTGTCCATAAAATATTTCGTTATATTTTATAAATATTTTCAATAAAAAATAATCTTTTACTTGTACCTTATCAATATTGGCGTATTTCTCGTGTATGTGTCTCAAGGCCCGAAGATTCTCGTCCAGACTTAACGAATCAGACGCTTGACTCGGAGATCCTGGAAAGTGATTAGATATTCCACATTTTTAGATTTTTCTAGTCTAAATTTTGCAAAATCCAAAAAATAATGAAACCCGTATAAGTTACTATTACCATTCGAAATACCAAAATCGTCTAAATATTGTATATCCAATAGTTGCATATTATGTCGGTTAAAGTTTTAGTTCATTACATAAAGAGTTTAGAGAACCGTACACAAATGTCTATATCTAGCAAGAAACTAATCGATACAATATTTTTATTAATTTATTATTTCCCTTTACGAGTAGAAATGTTAAAATAACTAGTCTAGTTTTACAGTTGTGATTAAAGATTATTTTTTATTATAATTAGCTCAGAGCTCCTCGATTCACTAACCGATTCACAAAGAAATATCCATTTGGAGTTTAGGTATACATAATATAGAAGAAACTGATTTCATCTTGTGCGAAACGGCATCGTCATTAACTACTATAACGATTAATTGTCTATGGGAACGAGACAAATCCACAAAGCCAAATTTGTATCATCTCTCGCGCGTCATTTGCCTACAATTAGTATTCAATTTTCCCGAGATAAAAGTTATAGCAGCCCGTTACATACCCAAATCTGGTTCATCATCACTGTCGACCGGAATGGGCTCCGTGTTTAGTGGCATCAGGTTGTTCCGAACACGTATTTCTGGATACAAAAGGCAACCATGAACACATTGATATACAAAAAACCCAAGATGCACACTCAACGTCTAAAAAACGTCCTCAAAAAATGAGCGCAACATTCTAAATTGTGCGCTCATTTCAAATAGTCTCGCGTCTAATAAGTGGAGTCGATGTTATTTATTTGTGTTTTTTTTTTATAAATAAATTTATGTACTTTTGAACTTTTTTGTGTGTAGTTTTTGACATATATATTTACGCTATATAAAGTGTAGGTCAGGAGGTAGCCAATTTAACATTTTTTTTTAATTTAAAGAAAAAACTTTTTAACCGGATTAAAGTTATGTATTATTATAAATTTACAACTATTTAACATCCAACACCTTTTGTCTTCAGTCACCGTGACCACGCACGCTGTAGAGCACCCGAAAAGTCGGATAAATTTAAAATTATGTTAAATAGTTGTAAATAAAAAAGTCATGTTCGACTCCACTCAATACCTTGTCCTACCGACGGTCGTAAAATTTTATTGCTTTAAGTACGTATACACTGCGTTGTAATAACAACTTTAAACAATTCGCGTAAGGTTGATTTTGCAATAATATATGCTTGTAACTTATAGAAAGAGACAGAAATAGTGTTTCGGGACACTTTCGAGCGTTACTTTTATTCGAGACTGTGCATCTTGGGTTTTTTGTATATCAATGCATGAACATAACAAATTATAACTCTTCATGTAAAACTGATTGTCTGCAAAAATCACTCATTAAAAGAGATAAAATAACCCATTGGACAATCTTTGAACCGCCGAAACAACAGTAAAAATACTCACTTCCTTCCTGTGGATTCCTGTTCATCTGATCCGTCTTTCTGGGTCTGCCTCTCTTCCCTTTCACCCTATCCGTTGAGGAATTCTGGAAGATCAAATCAAATACAACAAATAAAGGCGATATAAATGCTAGAAAACATTAAAAGACTTCCGTATAAAACTAAACGTACTCACCCCATCTTTCTTAGTAGGCGTTCGTTTCGTGTATTTTCTTTTCACTCGGGGCGTGGATTCACCCGCCGACGAAGAAGCGGCCGAATCTGTATGAAATTAACTCTTCAATAAAAGAAAAATTACATGTTCTCTCAATGCAAGAAACTAAATAAAATCCTTATACACAGAAATATAAATTGTTCATATAAAACATAATGACATTCTCCGTCCATCGTTACGTGCGCATTTTTCAAGTACGTACTCGCACTAAATAGAAACATGTTAGCGAATTTAAACATTGATTTCTTATATAATATTATTGTTGATGAATTTTACCCATTTAAATATATTTTATTATAAAAACTTACAGACATTCTTCTACTAACGATCAAACATTACAGGTGTAAAAATAGTCTACCAAGAAACGCAAATTATAATTTAAGCCTCAAAATCTATGACAACCTTATCATGCAATCGTTACCTTTAAGTACATTTTAACATCCGTTTAACTGTTTATAAAAAAAAACTATCTAAAACATGCTTATTTATTAAATTATTCCTCTTTATTATTTCATTATTACTATGAATCTTACAACGATGGCGCTATTCTTTTTAAGTTTCTTTCGGACTAAATTAACACGTGTTTAATATTTACTTCGTCCAAATAAACTAGTTAAATGTATTTAATTACTTTTGTAAATGTTTGAACCTTTTAGTATATTATTATGTAATGCATGTTTGGCAATAACTTGTTTTTTGTTGTATATAATTTAAGTTCGCTTTATAGTACAAAGTGTACTCGTCGTTTGTCCGATTTATTTATTGTAACATCCAAGAATAATAAAAAGCACTTTTGCCTAAAAGAAAAATGTACAACTAAAGACTTTCTAATAACTCAGTCCGGGCGAAGCTGTCAAGACCATACCCATGCACTAAACGTTACCTTTTCTTTTAATAAATTTCGCATTTCTCCGCACAACCACATCACTTTTCCTCACCACCTTCGAGGGGGTTCTCTCACCCACTTTCCTCACACCCCCCATTTTACTATGATTGGTCTTTTTGACCCGCGACGCCAATGAGCTTTTGGATTTCGCTTTGGACAAAGATACGAAATAAAGATATCGTTACGACGACCTGGTCCAACGTTTAACTGGCTTTTAATATCCATTTATGATCGAACTCAAGACATATATATGTATACATTATACTGGCGGTGGACTACAGACATCAAAAACGTAATCATTAGTGTTATTTTTATCAATTTCTATAATTCTATTTCGAAACATTTAATTTTGATACATAAAAAAGCGTATATCTTATTTCCTTCAATCAACGCAAAAGATTATGTTAGAGAAATCAAATTAGAACGTCTAAAAAGATATGAAATTAATTTAGTACAGGTATATACTATATAATTTGGAATAGCATAGATTTTTTAAGTGAAACTTCTTTAGGCGCATGAGGATAAAATTTTTACGGATCGTCACGAAGATTTACAGCGGTTTTGTTTAAGAAAAGGGAGAAAGAGAGTGAGAAGCGTGAATTACCTTATAAAAATCCTATTTTCAAAATTAAAATTTCGTCAAGAGATTTTATGAAATATTAGTATTTTATATTTTATGCAAAATAATTTGTTGAAATCTCAAATGACGAATTGTAAATAAAAATGCCACGTGTTTTTATTATAGAAGAAATACAAACAACAAATTAAATTAATAATTTGTATTAATTTTCGACACTTTTAATATTTTTTATGACAATTAAATTCATGAAATTCCTAACATATCTTCCTTTTTTCCTCCCTCTAAGTCTCGGAAATGTAAAGTTTAGGATTTGTATAAATATGAACAAGAGTTAAAAAATTTGTTTGCCAAAAAAGTTTCACTTCTGACATGTGTACTTTGTACGCCCGCACATTTATTTTATTAGATATATATTTAAAAACATTTATATTCCAGTATCAAGTACGCAGAGGATGGCTCTTTGCACAGTTAATTAAAGATTTGAATAAACATATATTACCAAATAATCTTACCTGCTGTGTTCCTCCTTCTGAATTCTTTTTTCGCTTTCCGTTCCAATGCTTCTGAAACAAATTATTTTATATAGACTCAAAATTACACAACAAAGAATATTCAAGCGCAACCATAGTCGACAAGAACAAGAAACGAGAGGAGAACATTCTCCACTCCGCTTTATCTTCTAACATAAACATATCTTCTGACATCAGAGCAACTAAGAGATTCTCTCTCTAAAGCCGAAGCCAGCGTATATTCTGAGGGCCTGCCGATCTATACTTGGTGAGCCCCTAGACTAAATAGGATAAAAACCTAGGATGACGGTTACTTTCCAGATAAAAAAAAACAAATCGGCAACTAACTACATGAATAATTATTAAATGAAATGATACCAACCCAGCTCCCTGGCCCTTTTCCTCGCGAGATATTCCGGACTCGTCTTGTCGACGCGCGGTCTCCCTCTCTTTCTCTTCTCAGCCGAGTCCCCCTGACTATTGCTATTGCTGTTGCTATTTACGGACATTACTGCGGCTGCAACAATGGAACGAAACTATTCAAATGTTGCATTAGAAATCAAATTGGGAAAGCTACAACACATTAGCTTTATATTTTGCGTATTAAAATATTAAAAAAACGATTCGAGCAAGAAAAACGAAAACTCTAGTTTGTATTAACTTCAAGATCTCGGATATATTCTAAAAAAGCTTTCGCATTTACCAATAAATGAGTTCAAAACAAACATTAAACACAAAACAATGCAAAAACTTGGTTAATTTTTTACTTTTAAAATAGACAGACACACATTATTACTATATAAATAATCCAAACATCAAAAATAGGGCGCGGGCACAAAAGCGAAACTTCTTTAGCCATCATCATCTTTCCTTTACGCTTGTGACACAAGTTTATCAAAACAGCGTTAGAAATTTCACTTCAGTTAACAATTACAAAAACTTGAAGTGAGCTAAAAAAATGCAGTTTCAAATAGCATATGAAAATCACAAAATTATTCATTACACTGTCTATTAAACGGTGCTTATTCGAATGTCACTAGCTTAGTATTATTATGCGCAGAAACAAATGAAAGACAATTTCTTTCAATATTGCTTGTATTTATATGTTGCGGGCTAAACATGACTCAACGTCAAAGCGATAAAACTTTTTTCTTGTTAATTAGGTGTTATTTTGCCACAATAAATGAAAAGTTAAATATATTAAAGAATTTACTGCGTCACAGTATAATAACAATACGGTTCCATAGACAAAGTTTGAGGAATGAGCACCATTCGTTACTCAAAAGCAAACTCCTACAAGCGTACATACCCATCTCCCTGGCCTGTTTTCTCGCGGCCAAATTGGCCAAGTACTCCGGGCTGGTCTTATCGATCCTCGGCCGACCGCGCTTACGCTTGACGGGCGTCGCCGGCGCAACTAACGCGAAAAAAAAGCGAATAAATCATGCATCTATCTACTGTGTCTATCTACTAGGCATTCACTAAATAAAAGGTTTTTAAGTAATAAAATAAATAATCTAACATTGATTCTAGAGAGAAGAGAACACGTTGTTCTCTCTCACATTAGAAGTGTCTATCATTTATTAAGCTGTTTGTAAGTTATGTTACATTGCATATCCACTAAACAACTATATTGGAAACACACTTCTGTTTCACTAACTGATTTTTCCCGTCCCACACACACATGCTCAGACTATAAATCACACTATGAAGTTCAGGATATTCTCTTTTTGTTTTAGAAAAACAGTCAGCAAAAAGCACATATATGCAATTAGGTAATAAAATACTACTACACGCCAAGCTACCACTATATAAGGTCCAAAGGCAAAGTTAGGTGCAAACTAACTCTACCTGTCGAAATCTGTTGTTCATTTGACAGACAGTAAAAATTTTCTCTGAATTTGCTAAGTTAGAATAAGAATAAGAATCAGAATCCCTAAAAACTACGTTTATAGTAATAAAATTTGGACCTAATTTTTTGTTTATTTTCAATTTTGCATCGTCTATCTTCTTTTAAATCTATTAAAATAAATAAAATTAAAAAGCCCATGATGGAACCAATACCATGAGCGTTTAAGCAAGACTAGAGACAAATTGTAGTGTGGCTTTGCAAAAGCAAAACAATCGAAATGTGAACAATTGCAAATATTGAGAATTCCAGCTAATTAAAAAAAAAAAAAAAACAAACATGCTTCACACAAAACATGGATAAAAAGCGAGACAATACTATAGTATATATTTTAAAGGTTTTAAATATTAACATACAAAATTTTAATCAAAAATCTTTGTACTATGCATATAACTAATAAGTTTTCCTCATTAACTACTTAAAATTTAATCCTAAAATGGTATTTCTACAATTAAAATGTGCTATCACTTACCAATATTTATTTCGGGTTTGTGTCTGGCTGCATACAATTCTACAGCCGGTGGAACAAAATGAGACACAGGGGAGCGATAGTCCACACTCAGTGGAAGTTGAGGGACTGAAAAAAATTACAAGAATTATTAATTTACAAGAAGTTTTAAGCACATAGGCATAACAGCACAAACTTGAATATGTACATTATTGATTGATTAGTTTTAAAAAAAAAATGTGTTTATTCTTCCAACAATGTAAGATTTGAGAAAAATTATTGTAATTCCACTCATCTTCCATGTTTTAGAACAATAGATAATCTCTAATGGATGGAAAGGGGCATTTAAGGTATTTATAACACTAACCTTTATCCAATCCATAGATATCTCCATTTGATTCTACCTTTGGCTTCTTGTCAGGAGAGCTGGTTCCCTCACGGGAATCCTGAAGCTGCATCATAGATCCTAACTGACTTTCACACAGTGCCATTGTTACTGGAACATGAAGAGTAAAGTAAATACATACTATACAATTTTCCTAGCAATTTTCAGGTAATAAAGAATCATCTATGGCTTTTTAACGGACATAGGAGACTCACATACTAAGACAGTTTACTAAGTAATGTGTTTGAACTAGATACTATAAAAGAATGCTATTAGTAGCAATATAATTAGAATAACACATAAAATTATAGCATTCCCTTGTTCTACAATAATAATAAATAATTTTTAACCAGTGTTAGCTTTCCACTACTAGTATATGAACTCAGACCATATTAATCAATATGCTATAATCACCTATATTCAATATATTTTACACACCAAACCTACTACAGTATTTATACTTACATTGCTTATTATATTTAATTTATTATTATTTGATGTAATATTAAATATTATTTATTGATATATATAAATAAAATAAATATGACTTACATTGTATATGGTGCTAGGATACATAATTGTTATTAAATATCAAATTAATTCTAATGTACAATCACACAGATTTATAAAAGTTATATATTTAGGTGTATTAAATTAATGAAATAAGTATTTTCTAAACAATAAACAGGTGTATTTTATGTATAAACTATTGAAAGTTACACAATATCGAGAATTGTAATATTAGCCAATCTGTGTTTGTTTATTTATTTCTATCATATTGATGGACTATGTTATATTTTCAACGTATCCAGCTGGTGCTCCAAGCTAAGTTTTAGATTACATACAATTTATTTTTCTTGTTTACAATAACATATTTTTATCACTATTTGTTTAACATGAAATGGTTATGTTATGTTCATAATAAATAATATTGCTTAGATATACATTTAGTTGCTAAAGACTTTGCTACACTCTAGAAGTCAATCCTTCTAGTAGATGCATATTTTTTATACTTAAAACGTTTGCTAATTTTATAATTATTATAAAAAGTACTACAATATTTTGATCAACAAACAATTAAAACAAAGTAAACAAAGAGAAGATCAGATGAATTATAGGCAGAGCAGCATCAAGCATTTATTTTGCAAATACTTTCTTAGAAGCTTTTCAGTGCTGTGTTCATTCCTTTTAATACAGTTAATTTACAACAACAAGATGATTTAATAAGCAGTTACATAGGCGAAGAATGATATCGAGTATCTAATAATAATCAATGCAAGTTAAAAACAGTACTAAGTAATTACTTTTCTTATCGAACCTATAAAATTATACTCACCAAAAGCATAGAGTCCATTTTATTATGAAAAACACATATAAAGTTATATACACCGTATATGACTTAACAAAACTAGCACATTAATACTTATAATCGATTGTCATTAGTCGAAACTAAGATATAACAGCAAATAAACTTGTTCAAAACAATAAAACCTATGGAAAATTGTTAGGTAGCACAAAATCAATTGGCATAAAATGGTTGAAGGCACAAACGATAGGGAAAACAAGTGTTCCGCGATAAAACAGACGATATTTAATACGCGCACTACATAATTGTGTTAAGGGAAAGATTTTAAAAGTAATAACAAAAGTTTACAAGCGCGATTCACGAAGGTATAAACAAAATTCGCAAAACCTAAAAACTGTCTCAACGTCCATTACTTCAGAAAGAAGGTGATGCGACTGCCTTGGAGAAGAGTGAAAAAGACAAAATTATTTTGATGATGGCAACATTAGCAGTAAACACAACTAGACTAAAAGTCGTGACATCATTTTCAAGTTATCAAGAAGGTTATATACACTTCAATACTAGTATTGAAATTTTTACTTTAACACTACGGAATAAGGCCTATAATATTGTCCGAATGTTACGATATGTTGTACTTGACGTCAAACTGTAGAGTTACTACAATTTAGCCGCATTATATTACATTTAGCAAACTCACACAAAAAATATTAAATAAATTTAGTACCATAATCTTAAAAATAGTGTACATTTATGGTACAATCTTATTAAATATTAACTTCATTTTCTTATCAATAATATTTTAATTTTAGCCCTAAACCAGCAACATTTAACTGGGTGTGGGAAAGGTAAGCATTGGTGCAAGCAGTGTGAAAAGGCAATAGTTATAGGTAGGTCGGCCGCTGAGTTGGCATTGTATTATTACTTCAACTTTGATAACATGCTTGTTATCGCGTAGTACGACGAGGTTACTCCTTTTGTGCGGTTTCACCTTGCTAGATTGTTTATTCACTCGCTCACGTTTTTATTGATCTAGACTTAACGATAATAATATAATGTAATGTTGTACTGATAAAGGTTCGAATAATTTTTCGAAAATGGTTTTTACAGGCTTTAATGTCACTGCAATTCGCAGTATAATTAAATTCATATACCTATGTCTTTTAAAATTAAGTAATATAATTTTTTGATATCAATAATTTGGGTCTTATATTTTGCGCTATTTTTAGTATTGAATAATTTAATCTCTAAAATTTTGTAAACTTTTCCATTATAATATACTGACATTTTTTATCTTTATTATTGGCTCGGTCTTTAAAAATTAACAGGGGCCAATGAACCCTTACCGAACTTTCATTAAATCGATATTCTTAGTTTAGTTTCCAATATAATATTATCATCTCATATTTGGTATTGATTTTGAATATTGTGGATATTGTGAATTATTCCCTACCACGTACTTTTTTTATCATAAGTATGTGAAAATTACATATAGATATATTTTTTTTCGGCAAAGTAGTGAAACTGCACTTGCACTTTGCAGTCTACAGACACTCATACTTCCTAGACTATTTATCTAGACTATAAGGTCTGTGCACATTGTCCCATAGATATCTAATAAAAGTTTCTAGTCCGAAAATTGTACAAAAAGTTTAAAGTAGTGCTGCCAGTTTAGTGACCATACACATTATAATATGTAATATTATAGTACAACAAAACTTAATTTAACTTATATTAGCATAATAAAATAATTTTACATAATGAGTCGATCCTGACAATCGATTGGATGGCATACCATTTTTTTTAAATGATGGCATACCATATAATGGATCGTTATATTAATTTAATGACAAACGACATATTTAAATAAATTTATATGAAAATGACAGTAGATCAAAGTGATGTTGTCACTATCCACTCTGCCGCTGTCAAAGAGAATTATTATCTGTAGTCATAAATGCATTGCATGCGTATAAGATAGTCTATGTAGAAAGTCGAAAACTAAATTTGTATGAAAACTGTTCGACAGTCGACACGAACTGTCATTTTTCTTCTAACCTTTACTATAATAGCTCCTCTTAAGTCTTAACAGACCGCCCCATCATTGTAACAACACGATATTTTAGGATTGCCCCTGTTTATATTTTAAAAAAATAATTATTTATCATTACAGCATTCTGTATTCATTGTAAAAATCGCTGATTCTTGTCAAAAATCTTGTACGTTTTCTATACTAATCGTAAGAAAACCAACAAATGAAATAGAAAAAAAACCAACCAGCACACTCAAACATACTTTAAGCCCCAAAGAGATACGTCTCTTTGAGAACAGTAAGTTAGTGAACACCCATTGAAATACGCAAATGTTACTTTGCCGAGAATAATTGATATACTGGTATTTCTGTATAAATCTTAAATATAAAAACTGTTTTGTATGTAGCAATGTATAACATTTAAAAACTCAGTTTAAGTCATTCTTATTCAATTGTATTTATTTTTGTTGAGGTAAAAAATCTTAACAATAATTTACTTTATAAAAATGATCGCGAAATATATACCGAAAAAATATCATTATACTATGAACTAGAATTTTTTTTTTTTTTGTTATTTTGGAGTGTCAGTGATGCCAAATTTATAGGGTACAATATGATTTTGAGAGATGATACTTTTATTTAAACGGTACTTTATCAAGATTTTTTTCTTTAAAAAAATATATACTTTACTACCTCAACGGATAGAAAAGCACAAAAAGTTCTAAAAAAAATTATTGGTTGTTTGTAAAGTAGGTTTACGATCGAGATGTTTACGTGATAACGTGTTATTGGTGATATAAGTTTTTGGGAAGTAAGGAATTAATGAAGATAACAATTTTTTCAAATTTTAAATTACATCTATCGTTTTATTCACACTTTTGATGATAAATTTCGGGTGTAAAATGACAAGTTTACTTATTCGACTATGATAAACATTTTTCTTCATACATACATTCATACAAATCTCCATTCGTTTGTATGCCGCTAGAGTAAGAGAGACGGGTGATCGGTCCGTCTCTCTCTCGTTATACCTGCGATCGCGCTCGTGAGGTTTTGGTGTGACACAAGTTTCTGAACATGTCACCCGACTAAAACGATTTTAAAGACGTTATCACGTCAATAATGTATGAAAAGAAAATGAGGAAAAAGCAAAAAACTAGACACTACTAAAAAAGATTAAGAAAAACTAAAACTAAACTTTGAAGAAAGAATAGTTAAGAAATTTAAAATGCAAATCGTTTAAGAACATTGTTATCATCCTTAGTAAGGAAATTGATTAAAGTATGTAAATATGTACAATACACGCGCATAAATACAATTATTTTATACTATTTAAATGTATTTTTAATTAATATTTCAAACTACCTCTCAAACCGAGTGTACAACAAATACTTTAGGGGTTTTAATCGATATTTAGATGTATATGAAGTTGGAACGTTCTGTAGGTGTTGAAATCACTGATTTTGGTTTAGGGGCCGAACTTAAGATAGCGACATCAAATTTAGTCGAGAGTGGTGTCTCTATTTCCTACTATATTATTACTCTTCAGGGGGTCTAGCCAAGATGGCTTAACGGTAGTGTATGTAGAAAGTCGAAAACTAAATTTGTATGAAAATGACAGCTCGTGTCGACAGTCGGTAGCCTAGACCCTAAAGGCGTGAGTCGGGATACAATAAGCGACGCCATGACAGTGCTACGAAAAGACATACATTAACGCTTACGCTATTCGGTAGCCAACGACCAATTAATGTTTCGGCAGTGTAGAAAAAACGGCGTTTCTCCGCCATGTTTTAGCGTGATCTCAAAAGCTGCTGTTTGCATTAATTCAGTACAACTATTGCCATCTTAATTGGCTACCGTTTTAAAAACATGTCATACAATTTTGGACGTTTTAACGTAATGGTTTTAATTTGTTATCTGTCTTTTTTTAACGTTCTCGTAATGTAGGTAATTGTAATAATTTAAATATAGCAGCAAAGTGACAAATTAAGTATATTTTTAAGTTTAGTATCAAGTAAAGAGTTTTAATATTAAAGTTACAAACCTTGGACCGATCTTAGTTTAGTTTGTCAGTTTTCTATTTGATCAAAGCACTAACTAAAATATTTTCTTTTCAGAAAAAGAGAAGCTAATAAGACAACTAAAAATATTAAAAAAAAAAACACAAATGGACAAGTTTTATTAAAGTCTTATCTTTTAATTAATTTAAGTGTTATATTATGTACCTTAAAATGGGGAATGAAGCATTTTATGAATAATGTAAAAAATAAGACAAGTGGAGTATGAAATAATGGTTGGTTAAGTAACATTACCTCATGAACAGGAAACAGTAACTGAAACTATGTTCTTCCACATTTAATCTTAATAAGTTTAAGCAGTTTGAATGTTAATGAGATATTTTATTATAAACAAACTAGATTTGTAGATTTTGGGAAGAATTTCTTTAAAATAACTATTATTATTTACAATTGTTATGTTAAGGAAACAATCACTGTTTTTTTAATCGCCCAGGATGTATTAATAGTAACTGTAGTTATCATAATAATTTTATGAAATCATCACAACATCTAACGTTAGGTTTTATGAATTGAACAATTTTTTGTATATAATAGCACACAAACAAGATATTCACTTTGCTGCAAATTAACACTTACATTTATTAGTTAATTATCTACATATATAAATATGAATAATTGAATACATCTACATTATATAGTAATGCATTGAATTTGGTGCACCTGTGTGTGTTCAGTAGTAATGTCTGTATTGTTTAATAAGTTGTTACATATGCTTATTTTTCTATGTAGACTGCATTATGTTAAGGAAGATATTTGGTGCCTTATTTTAATAAAAAATAACCATAACTGAAACATTTTTATTTTGCTACCTATTTGTTTAATATTCCTAAATATAATGCATATATTCTTGTAAAATAAACTAATATTGTTAA
This sequence comes from Pieris napi, assembly GCF_905475465.1. Taxonomy (NCBI): domain Eukaryota; kingdom Metazoa; phylum Arthropoda; class Insecta; order Lepidoptera; family Pieridae; genus Pieris; species Pieris napi. The sequence goes on from NC_062256.1 coordinate 305,351, forward strand.
CCACTTTAATGGCTTTTCCTACTAAAGAAGACATAGGTAAATTACCAAAAATAAAACTGACAAATACATAACATACAATGTTTATTCATTTCTTACTTAAACAGATTTTGCATTTACATATTAACTAGTAGCAAATCACTGATATAACCAAAAGTTAATAGACATAAATATTAACTTAAAATCAGCATCAAACTTAAATTTATATCTAAGATGTTGGAGCATCAATATGGAATCAAAGGTTGAGTAAGGGTTATAATTTCATACCAGATTAAGTTTCTATTTTATAATTTTTATTAATCCCTCTTTTCATTTCATTGAGTACTTGCTGCTTTTCAATTCTCACTTTCTAAAAGTATAAATTTATTATAAACAATCAACCTTTATGACTCTAACTTAAACTGAAATTGTTTGTTGCGCATAAACAGAGATAATTCCAACTAGTAGCAAATCACTAATAAAATCTACACTTATATATAAATCTGCTTTCAAATTGACAAAAATGTTTTTATTTAACCTTATTTTCACTCTTTATTTATCAATCCACAGTACTATTTCTATTGTTTCTTCTAAGCGGTAACAAAATATGCTTCTTCATTTTGCAGATTAGTTGTGAGGTCAAATCCTAAAAATATCAAAGTATGAGTACTACTAATTATTATATATCGCGATTATGCAATTTCAAAATATTGTATTTATTTGTAGCCTTAAATTTCTGAGAAAACATGAAACAAACCATAATTAATTTAAACATGCAATTAAAATTCATATATTCACTTTGCACCTTCCGTAAATTCCACTTAAATCGAAAATTGTTCCGATCTTGCTGACATTCTAATGTCCCTTTTGCAGCTTCCAATAATTGGAATTTGCAATTATTGCAAATTTACAATAATATTGTAGTTTTAACTTTTATTTGTTTATAAAAGTGACATTAGGAATACATTTAATCCAGAGACAATATGACGGAATAAGGTGCTACGAACAGCAGCTCGCATCTACGCTGTCGACTTTGCGGTAATGTATCGACATGCCTCTTGGCTACGAACGAAGCGTTTTCGACAGTACAATTACGCAAAAGCGGTAGTGTATGTAGAATACTTTTCGACACCAATATGGCTAGACCCCCAGTAACACAATTAGAATTCTGTGATTTACCTTCAACCTTCTATTAGTTATTACCATTTACCATTCTTGATTCTATTACTGAATCTGTGTCCTATGGTGACTTGAGAGTTGAGATTCTGGATTTTGCTTTAAGTTTTGAGACGGAATTTTATGAATATTCTTTTATCATAAAGCAATGTATAAGATTTTATTGTAATAAAATACTTGATAAATTAATAGTATTAATTTTTTTATATAAAAAGGAAATGTTACTTAAAATAATGAAGTTTTAGTCGAAGTTTATATTATAAGCACAATGAGTCGATGTGATTTTAAGATTGTGTTATTAGGCAGTGAACATGTTGGGAAGACTAGTTTAGTAATAAGATTTGTGAATTGTCGCTTTAATGCATCAACGCCATACCAAAATGTATGTACTTTTTCTAATTATTCTAAGTCTATTTTTATAATTTCTTTGACATCTTAAGACAATTACAAAGATATCAGCGCCTACTACGATGTTGTTTTAATAAATAAAAAAGCTTATTGACGTAGGGGAGTTGTTTATTTGAAGTACTTACAAAATATATTATTTACAGAACTTAATTTTTTTAAATGTTTTATAAATACATATAATAATTTATAATCTTTCAATATTATATATAGGTAGGTATATAGGTAAAATCTGCATTAATTTCTCTTATTTTTATTGTAGAGTGGTGTGCAGCTTCATAATTTATGCAATAATGATTCATCATTCAAGGCAATTCATTCATATTCAACCTACTTATAAATGTAAAAATCATTGTAACTTGTCTTACAGTTGGTACCTTGAAGCATAGTCAACTTGACAATTCTAAGGGTATGTTTCACAATGCACGGATAAGTTCTACATAAGTTCCAAATTAGCTATTTATTACTTATTGGTAGGATAAACACTATTGTTGCGTTTCACGACTGTCAGATAGCGCTATTCGTCATATAAAGTCTATCATAAGTTATGAGTCCGATGAAGTGTCAAGTAGCACAATTTATCTTCCAAATAATTTATGTGTTGCATAGTTATTTGGTACTTTATCCATACATTGTGAAACAGACCCTTATTATAATTAAGCTACTTATTATATTATTAGACAACAGAGTTAGTTAATACTAAAAATGGCCTAAATAACATATCCAATAGTTAGTAAGCAGCACATGTAGTAATTAAGTTGTTAAAAATGGTAGTATTGAAAAATTTATCTCACTACCTCACAAGGACATTGAAATTTAAATTTCAATGTCTTCACCTTTAAAGCATTAAATTTTTCCGACTTAATCTATGTGTGCATACTGTGAGTGGGCCTCAGTGAAAATGCTTTTCTGTTCCTTTACATTTTTGCCCTTTTATCTTCTAGATACAAATTAAATATGTTTTTATCTTATTTCAGACAATTGGAGCAGCTTTCTGTGCCAAAACAATATGTGTTAATGGAAAGCCATTCAATGTTGGAATATGGGATACTGCAGGTAGTGAACGGTAAATATTTTGTTGTCTATTTCTTCCTCGTCTGGGATTTCTCCACTACTGTTTTATTTTGTAAATAGTAAATACTTTTGCTTATATTACAAAACACATGTTTAAGAACACAGATTAAAACAAAACAATGCTTAACATTGTAAAAAACCAGCTTTAAAACTGCATTCCAAAATAATATATATTGGAATATATCTCTTATTGATCTAGAGAGAAATTTGAAAAAGGAAAGTTATTCAATGCACTAGTGGTTATTCTCCTCACTTAAATATAACTATTTGGGTTTTCTTTTTTCTATGAATAGTATTCATACTTGAAATAAGGAAATTCCCTATGTTGCCCAATTTAAATATCAACATTAGTTAGAACATACAGGATGGATGTAAAGTGTTCAAAATGATTAGAATTATGAAAAATAATAAATAAAAACATTAAATATGTAAATACAATTATAATTTATGTATATTTTACTTTGACGAATTTGAAAAGATACGATCATGGAAATTAAACATTAAAGGTCAAATTTATTTGAATTAATGGCCGAAGAAAAACAGAAACCTCTGTGTATTATAAAATAAAAAACTAAATTTCCAGTAGCTTAACTAATTCCTATAAGCCAAAAACTTTACGACGTGTCTCTAGCACAGAAGGCAGGTTGGAAAATAAATTCACCAAAATTCGTCAGTCGGTCTGGCAAGTAAAACGTGACTGATCAACTGTTCTTAAATACGATATTGAAACTTGTTTTGTCTAATCTTTGCACTTTTAACTTTACAGCTATGAAGCTATGACACGTATGTATTACCGTGGGGCGCATGCGGCGATTATATGCTATGACCCCTGTTGCCTCGAGTCTTGGACGCGACTCCGGCATTGGTTGCAAGAATTGAGGACAGTTGAAGAGGTGAGAAATTAAAATTAATTTAGGTATGGTATATAAACATAGGCTTGGCTTTTGTATACAATGTTGCTTCTTGGGTTCTTTCAGGAGTGCAAAGTATATCTCTGCGGTACCAAAAAAGATCTAATCGACTCCGACGAGGTCCGGCGAGAGGTTCCAGAAGATATAGTACATACATACTCCCAAGGTCTACATGGACACAGTCTGACCTCAAGCAAAACTGGAGAGAATGTTGGTAAGATCTTCAGAATATCATAGAAGTTTAGTAAGTTTTTTCTGTAAATTGGTGTACACAATAAATAAATAAAAAATAAAATCAATACTCAAAGCTTTTTAAAAAATTTGCATATATCTATTGAAGAATCCAAGCATTCAAGTCAATTCATTTCAAATTAAGATTTACCACCATCTTGTAAAAAAAAAGGAGATCACCAGCTAATAATGCCTTCAAAGTAAAAGAATATATTTCTTAAAACACTGGGTGCCTATAGTAGGGGAGTATTCATAAGTTAAAGCTTTATTAGTAATCTGACATAGCTCGTTGTACAGTTCTTTCTAATTCTGTTTTCCATTGGTGGCAAAGAAAGACTTAATAATTAATAGGTTTTTAATATTATTTACAGAAGAGTTATTCCAGAAGATAGTAGAGGATTGTGTAGCAGATATTAATGTGATGAAGGATGTGGAAGAGTTAAGAGTACAATTACAAAAAGAGGATGAAAAGAAGAGAGTGTACTGTTTCTGCTGATATTGAATACAAATTTAAATTTTCAGTTATATGCAATGGTTAGAGTGCTTAAAGCCGATAAAAGTATAGTCTGACTATCGGAAGCATTTTTGTAAACCAGCTTTCTGTGACTGACATTTGATATGCCTTTATATATTTCTGTAATATGTTTCCTTCACCAATCAAATGTTAATATAATTCTATTTGAACTCACAACCTCAAAATTGAGAATCCCATTGACCTCTTGGTCATATATATGTAGTATTGCTAGATAGTGTTCTGAAATATCAATATGAATTCGCCATGTAAACATATTTTGACGAATTATTAACTGACTGAAAATTATTTCCTCAACAATGTATCTTAAGACCCAGAGCACTGTGAAATGTTTAGATTTAAGCTTAGCAAAAGCCTTATTATTCTAAAACAGCCTTTTAAGTACACAGTTACTTAAAAGTTTAACTGTCTAAAGCAAATTTTGTTACGGATTAAACATTTTAATATGTATATATTTCAGTAGCTTTTGACTATTTGACTATAAAGTCGGATAAAATAAGTATATTAAACACGAAGATGTATTAAAATTATACGTTTTAATATAGAGTAAAGATTTGAGACTGTGATCAAATAACTATTTTTATATTTAGGATCTCAACTACCAAAGGTATTTAATTTAGGATCAATAAAGCCTTTATAATGCCTTCTATTCATAGACAATTCTCCATATTTTTTTACGTATGCCGTATTCTGTGTTAATACATATACTGAAATATTATTTACCTTGTTTCTTTGTTAATTTACGTTAACCCTACCATAGCATCATTTAGTTATTAGACACCCCAAATATTCTTAAGCATTACTTTTAAGTTAACTGTCCCCTGTTATGTAATGTATTGAAATTCCATTATAATATTTAACAAATTACGTATTTTTATTTAAAGTGAAACCATAGTGTAACGGACGTGACGTCGCCAGTCACATCCTGCCAAAGCCAAACCAAAGCCAAAGCCAAGCCATGCCATGTTGACCAACCCTCCAACCAACGGCCATGCCTGCCAACCGCAAATGCCAGCCAGTTGGGTCTTGGAGGGGATGAGTCTATAAGCCAAAGCCAGCCATATTAAAACCTGCTTTTTTTGGAAGACGCAACAAATAAAGAACAAGTGTGCTGTCACTCCGTCATTTTATTTTCACTGTCAATTATAATAAATTAAAATACAATTATCAATAAAAGAATAGGTCAATTATAATAGCTTATAAACGTAGCTTCAATTGGTTATAATGTTTTATTTGAACAACATATTCTATAGCTATCTGTAGAATTGATTATTTCATAAAATGCTTGACTATTATATCGTTTGATTCAATTAAGATTAATTATTAAAGGGATGTTTAAGCATTTATATGACACTAGCTGCCCGTCCCGGCTTCGCACGGGTGGACATTTTTTTTTTTTTAAATTTGGGCATAAACGTGGAGTAAATGCCTAAATAATAATGTCTTTAGCAATAGAGTATCGCTGGCTCTCTTCGTGTATGGGACTTGATGAAAACAAAATGATAACCGAATCATTATTGACATCAACGGGTAATTTTTAAAAACATTTCATTTCGATTTAGAATATATATCCTTATTTTTTCTTGCATTTAAAATAGCCTATATTAATTAGTGATATTGTAGCATTCAAATGTTGAAAGAATTTTTAAAATTGGCCCACTACTTTTTGAGCCAATTCGTTACAAACATTCTTACATACAAATCTTTCCTCTTATATATATGTAATATTAAAGTATAGGTTTGAGGGGTGATTGACCTCAAGTTTTAGTCTTGGAATTGGTTTTGATAAAATTATTTATCGAAAAATTAAACTTTCGAATGTTTATTCTCTATGGACAATGTATTATTTTAATTGTGTAACTGCAATAAAACATTAGATTTGGTAAGTTAGACCCTCTTTTTTATAACGTTAGACTTTCTTTATTATAACTAACCGATTGTATAGGAAAAAGTAAATAAATATAAAGCTTTTTCTGAGAAAGGGCTTTTTAGGTGTTTTAAGTTTTCATCGAATCAACGCTTGGTAAGTAATTAAAGTAGTTCTTAAACTCCGTTTAGTGTTTGAATGTAGTTGATCTCTGTCTGTTTCACAATTATAGGCAAATCAAATGGCATTCCGCGTCGAAACATTAATTGTTAATAGGAAACTCAACCCAGGCTCTCAAATATCAAATTAAATGCTTAATAACCTGCGGTTTTAGAAAAGAACATAGTCATACATCCTAATTACATGCCAAGTCTCACATATAGCCTAACATGATTGTATATATTTATGACTAATTTAATAAGCAAAAATTAATGACATATAAATCGAAGGGCGACGGGAAATACCTTGTACATTGAATGATGATACAACTTTCTTGATGCGTGGAGCAAATAACGAGCTTAGCGGTAATTGAATAAAGCGAATGCGATATGACCAATGTTAACTTAGTAATTGGTAAGTGTGCGATTCCCAGTAACAACATTAAGGTGCGTTCGAACCCCAGATTATTCTGCCTATTGTATTCTATTTACTAAACGTATACAAGGCGTTATTGAAGTGAAACTTCTTTATCGATGTATGGGAGAAATTTTGTCGCAAATCGTCACGTTTTTCGGTTACGCGCCCTGTTGCTTTTTGAAGTCAAGCTTCTTTATCGGCGTAGGAAAAAAAACTTTTTACCGTCACATTTTTTATTATTTATTATTCGACACTTAATATTTTAATGACAATATCTTCCTTTTTCCCTCCCTCCATGTATCGGAAATCTAAACTTTTAGATTTGTATAAATATGAACAACACTTAAAGAATAGTTTGCCACAGAAGTTTCACTTCTGACATGTGAAGGTACTTTGTACACA